>NW_008704659.1:1429207-1434386 GCF_000326865.2 Helobdella robusta | reverse complement strand
TAATAGTTGTAGCAAAAGTAGTTGTAGTTTTTGCAGTAACTTTTGTTAATAGTAGTAGTAGTAGTAACAGCAGTAGTAGTAATAGTAGTAGTATGGTAATAGTAGTAGTAGTAGTAGTAGTAGTAGTAGTAGTAGTAGTAGTAGTAGTAGTAGTAGTAGTAGTAGTAGTAGTAGTAGTAGTAGTAGTAGTAGTAGTAGTAGCAGTAGTAGTAGTAGTAGTAGTAGTAGTAGTAGTAGTAGTAGTAGCA
The DNA here is from genome assembly GCF_000326865.2 of Helobdella robusta. NCBI lineage: Eukaryota > Metazoa > Annelida > Clitellata > Rhynchobdellida > Glossiphoniidae > Helobdella > Helobdella robusta. Next base: position 1,434,138 of record NW_008704659.1, on the reverse strand, counting down.
GGCATGTTCGTTTATAAAACAAACACATGGCAACACAATTGTTTGATTGTTTTCACAAGTAACATAAGCCTCGGGCTGCTGAGATGATTTTTGTTTTTGTAACTCTTTTCTTATTTTGATCTTTATAAGATGCTAAACGGGGTGCATTTTTTATTTTTTGTCTCTCTCTCTTTCTCCGTCTCTTTCTCTCTCTTTTCTCTCTTTTTCCATCTTTTCCTCTTTTGTTTGTTTCTTTTATTTTTTGTATTGTTTTTCAGTTCATTTTTATGTAATCTATGTTTTACTACTTGTCAATCTTCTCATTTCATTATTCAATCCTACTTCTCTCTCTCTTCTATCTTTCTCTCTTTCTTTCTCCATTTTATTTTGCCTCGTTAATCTATGTTTGTCTTGACTTTTTTCTTTTTCTCTCTCTCTCTCTCTCTCTCTTTCTTTGTTCTATTTAGAAAAATGTCATCTCATTTTATTTTCTCGTTAATATTTCGCTTGCTCTCTTTATTCAATCATCCGAACGTATTGCAGGGCGCAATTATTACGTTTAACTTCCAAGTATTTTTGTTTGTTTGTATTTGTTTGTATTTGTTTGTTTCATTTATTAAAACCTTCATAGATAATTTCAATGCCCGCTTTTCTTCCATCACTTCACATCTGACAGGATATTTTGTATTATGTAATTTTTAATTTTCCTTACCGCCCTCTCTCTCTCTCTCTCTCTCTCTTTGTCCTGTCTCTATTCTTCTTTCTCTGTCTCTCTCTCTCCCTCACTTTCTCTCTCGCTCTCTCTCTTTTTTCTCACTTTTATATCTTTATTCTTTTTTATTTGATTTCACGTTTCATCCCTTTTTTTTATTCCATCACTCCATCGTACTACTTTTGAAGCGGAAGTGATTTTTATGTTTACATTCAAAACGGCGGTCATCTACTCTTTGTATATTTTTCTTTCTTTACATTACGCTCATTATATAGAGTAAGCTTTTTAACATTTGATACACTTACACGCACACACGCACACACACACACGCACACACGCACACGCGCGCGCACACACGTACACAGACACACAAATTCAAACACATATTAATAAGCGATTAACATAACGTTCTATAATGATATAAAATTTCACGCGAGCGTTAACACAAATACACACATCCACACACATACATACACACACATCCACACACACACACACACACACACACACACGTACATATAAATTGAAAATGTATAATTTTGTATGCAAACACACACATACTTATACATATACATGTATATGTTTGTGAGGTCAATAGAAAAGTAACACGAATGCATATATATTGCTCTATGTCATTTCATATTTTTGACACGAATTAGCATATTTTTTATACTGTGTATGTTTGTTTGTTTGTGTTTGTATGTATGTTTGTTTACAAGTAAGTTACGGCAAAGTTTTGTATAATTTTGTATGTATGTTTATATATTTGTTTGTATATTTGAATGTTTCTAAAAATATGTTCATGTATGTTTGCATACATTTCTGCATCTCCGTTCCCTTACCTTTGTTTATATATTTAAAATTTTTGTATATAAATCTGAATACAATTTCATACATACATGCTGTTTGTTTGTTGTATATTTGATGATTGTATAGTTATTTTTAATTTGTATATATATACAAATCTGTATCTACTGTATTTGTATGTAAGTTTGTATGTACGTGTGTGTGTATGTATGTATGTATGTATGTGCGTACGTATGTATTTACGTATGTATGTATGTATGTATGTATGTATGTGTGTGTGTATGTGTGTGTGTATGTGTGTTTTTATATTTAGTAAAATGTGTATGTACGTAGTGTTAGTAATTTAACGCTCTGTGAAGTTGGCTGGGTCCTGCGGCTGACTCAATTAATTGCGCAACTTGTTGTTGCTGCTGTTGTTGTCGGTAGTTGTTGTTGTTCCTGTTGTTGTTGATGTGATGTCATTGTTGGTGTTGTTAAAAATATTGTTGTTGTTGTTTGTTGATGTGATGCTGTTTGTTGATGTGAATTTGTTCGTTGATGTGATGTTGTCGTTCATGTTGATGTTGTTAAAAGTACTGTTATTGTTGTTTATGGTGTTGTTGTTGTTGTTTATGGTGTTGTTGTTGCTGTTTATGGTGTTGTTGTTGCTGTTTATGGTGTTGTTGTTGATGTTGTTAAAAGCGTCGTCGTTGTTGTTGTTACTGTAGTAGTTGTTGTTGTTGTGAGTGTTGCTGTTGTTACAGTTGTTTTTGTTGTTTAGTTGCCTGTCAAATGAAAATAATTATAATGAATTAATTTTCAATGGAAGTTAAAAATCATTCCCGTTCTTTGAGAGCTTCATTATCGATAGTAAATCGCCAATGACGTCAACATACGTCATCATTTCGTCATTTTAATCGCTCGTTAAAAGTGGATTTATATTATAAATTTTATAATATTTTCAAGTTTTCATGATTGTGGATGATTATCACATTTAAAATTGTTGTCACATTGATCATACATTTTGTGTCATCATCATCATCTTTAATATTATCGTCGTCATCGTCTTCGTCGTCATCATCTCTGTTTGTGTGTTTGTTTGTTTGTTCGTGTGTTTGTTCGTTCGTTCGTTAGTTCGTATGTTCGTTTGTTCTTCGTTTGTTGCGGTTGTTTATGTGACCTGTGTACGTTTTAAAAAATTAATCCGTCAGCTGATGACACGAATTTAATTAGTGAATCATTAAGAAAGAGAGAGAGACAAAGAGGGAGAAAAAAAGATAAAAAAATAAAAAAAATAGAAAGAGAGAGAGAGAGTGACAGAAAAAGAAAAAATATGTAACAAAAAATTTAAATTTTTTTTCAGATGGAATGAATTACTGAAAAAATATATTAATGAAGGAATGAATTCAAGTATAAATGAATAAATGATTGAGTGAATGAATGAATGATGAGTGAGTGAATGAATAAATAAATGTAAAACAAATGAATAAAAACATGAAAGATAGAAAGAAAAACGTGAGAAAGAAATAAGTGAATGAATGAGTGCAATTTTGAACTTCAAAGCTGGTTAACAATCACACAAATGTCATCTGCATGCATACAAACACTTAAAAAAACAAACATATCCACGGACACACAGACATACATACACACTCATACAAACAACACACACACACTCACACTTATACAAAACACTCATACATACTAACAAACACACACATACATTCACGCACGCACTCAAATCCTACACAACAATTTCATAATTTAAATAAACTTGTTACGAGTCAAAATGATTTTCCCCATATAACATGCTGGGGTCTCTTTGTATTCGAACTTGGTCATTGTGACAAACAAACGAACGAACAAACGAACGAACAATCAAGCAGACTAACAAAAAACAAAAAAACACGGCAAGATGGAAAAAAACTTCTCCACAACTATTAGTATATCATTCTATTAGCATAATAGTATCTCAGTAGTATGTTAGTCGTATGATACATTAGCACAGTATTAGTAAAACAGTATCAGTAAACTAGTATCAGTAAACTAGCATCAGTATAGTATGCATCATATCAGTTTAGTAGTATCATTATAGCAGTATCAGTATAGTATTAATGATATACCGGTATCTATCAGGTACTTGTCTGTTCAATGCGTAAGATGGTGCGCGTCTGTAAAAGGCTGAAATGCCTTTCGCCGGCTCATTGATCAAAGGCTGTGAATTGTTTTTGTATGATGGATGCGATGATGGATGTCTTATAACCTGCACCAAACAATAACTGACACCGCTTTATTAGCATTGAAATGCCTTTTCTTTTGTTCCAAACTGCTTAATTGAGATATATTTGAAAAAGTTACACATTCACACACACACACACACACACACACATACACACACAATCTACACAAACAAGATAGCAACACTCCATTCGTTCTTTTCCTACATACATCATGCCGATAATATTAAGGTACCTTGCTATGTAAACAAGCTTACATCAGCATACGGAGACTTGTTTGAAAAATTCGGAAAAGATACATACACACATCACCGCACACACACACACACATACACAAAAACACACATACATCAACACACATATACAAAAACGCACACAGACACATAACACACCACACACAGACACGCTTATTATTATTATTATTATAAGTTTTTTTTTTCATTTTCAACTTAAGCGCTGTAATATTGAATGCAAATGTAATGGAGAGATGGATAGATTATGACGGAGAAGGTGTTATTCTTTTATTCGTTCTTTCCGTCATTCAGTTATTTATTCTTTCTGTCATTCATTCATTCATTCATTTTTTCATTCATTCATCCATCGGTTCATTCATTTTTTCTCCTTTCATTCGTTCTTTTTCTCATTCATCATAATTATTATTTTTTAGTGTCGTTATTAAAAGTTTTTTTTCATCTGTATTATTTTATCTTAGGATATTTTTCTTGTTGTTGTTTTGTGGACGCTGATGTGCCCGGCTTTTATCAATTGTTCATATACTGTATACATTTCACTTACACTCCACACAACACACACACACCGCAATTTTCTTTCTACACACACACACACACACACACGCACACATACACACGCACACACACACACACACCACACACAACGCAGACGTAAACTTTCCAAACTGCACTTCAAAATTTCCTACCACTGAACACACACACACATCCCACGACGCACACACCACACCACACACACACGCCACACGCCACAGTTTTTACCACCACACACACACGCCACAGTTTTCACCACCACACGCCACACACACACGCCATACTCCACAGTTTTCACCACCACACACCACACACACACGCCACACGCCACAGTTTTCACTACTACACACCAAACACAGACGCCACAGTTTTCACTACTACACACCAAACACCACACACCAGCCCTAACCCACTAGCACTTTTATTGATTATTCC
>NW_008704659.1:1380992-1428565 GCF_000326865.2 Helobdella robusta | reverse complement strand
CGGTAGAATTTATAGAATATTGTAAAAATTATGGTCTATTACCAACATATATATATATATATATATGTATGTGTGTGCGTGTGTGTGTGTGTGAAAGTGTGTGCGCGCGTGAGTGTGAAAGTGTGTGCGTGTGTCGCGGTGTATAATTGTGAGAGTGCATATAATTGTTTTGAATTAGTGGCTTGTAAAGTTATTTTTCCAGTACACATATTTGTTTATTAGGTACAAAAAATATCCGAAACGCATGTGTTACTTGTATTGTCGTTGTATGGCCACGCACAGCTGTTGTTTTGTATGCGTTTGTACGTGTAATTAATCACACATGTAGACAGTAAAACATTGGAAAAGTTTGTGAGGCAGGCAAGCAAATAAATGTATGTATACAAAAACATACACGTACATAGTATCGAAATACAAATAAATGCGTGCTGGAGTGTGTGCGTGTGTCAGTCTGTGTGTGTGTGAAGTGTGTGCGTGTTTGTGATAAGAATAAAAATGTATATATGTATGTGTGTGTGTTGTGTGTGTATGTGTGTGTGTTGTGTGTGTATGTGTGTGTGTGTCTGTGTGCCTGCAATCAAAGTGTGTTTGTTTCATTTGTACTCGCCTATTTAATAGCACCCACTTAGCTGCAATAACAAAATATCATCCATCTATTTTCTCTTTCTTTCTTCTCTTTCTTTTTTTCTTTTTCTCTTTCCCTCTTTTTTCTTTCTTTCTCTCTCTTTTCTTTTTCTCTCTTTCTTCTTTTTTGTCTTTTCACATTCTTCCGTCAGCTTGGACATATGCTGCTTGTACTTTGTATGTATCTATCCATTCACATTGTTAGTTTCCGATAAAAATGATTGTATGCATAAGCATATGTATGTGCTTGTATATACAGACATGAATACATATATGTATACGTGCAAACGTGTGTACATACAAATATATATACAAAGATGTTTGTATTTTTATGCCCTAGCTACCTGCTACCTACCTATCCAGCTTTGTGTTCTATAATTAACAAGTTTTCATAATTCTCCCGTAAATCAGTCATCTTAGGGGATCGTGCCTTTATTTTACGTTCAATTGAAGCGAGGCAGTGCTTGGCTACCAGGTTTATCTGGAAAAAAAATTATTTTTTGCGTTCTTTCAATTAATTTTTTTTTCACAATTTCGACAACATCTTTTTTGGGTTTGTCTGTTTTTCGTTGTCGTTTGCAATTAAAAGTGAATAAATATTAGTAACGAACTACGTCAGACTATACTAAACATTTTTTTTAGAGTGGAGTGTGAGTTTTGGTTTGGATGGTTCCATCCATCCAGTCAGTCATTATTTATTCGTTTTTTCGTTTATTTATTCAATTATTTATTTATTGTTTATTCATTCATTCATTTTTATTTATTCATTCATTCCATCCATTCATCCATCCGTCCGTCCATCCATGCATTCATCCATCCATCCATTCATTCATTCATTCATTCATCATTCATGCACATGGTTTAATACTTGACCTTTACATGTGATGGTCGCTGACTTATCTGCTATGCAAATGACAGTTCAAATGTGTTTGTGTTGTTTTTCTTTATGTTTATTTGTATTTCTCTGTATATGTCTGTATGCGTGTGTATGTTTTTGTAAGCGTTTGCATGTTTGTGTTGTTGTTTGTGTTTGTTTGTATGTTTGCTATTTTAAATACAGTCATATATGTTTGAATATTTTTTTTATAAACGTTTATATGTGTTTGTGTTTTGTTCCCGCTTTCAATTATAACTCATGAGACGTTTTTTTGTTTATACTCTGGCGTGTTTGTGCTTCGGTGTGTTTGTGTTTTTGTGTATCTGTATTTTTGTGTAATCGTGTTTTAATGACTTTGTGTCTTGGTGTGTTTTTTACATTGTTGTATTATGTTTTGGTGTGTTTTTTGTCAACCGAATTTGCTTACAGGCCATGTATGAGCAGTTAAACATACACATCTGCAGCCAAACTTCAATTTACGCATATTTTGTTAACAACGCATCTGTAACAACCGCAAAAGAGTTAGTCAAACGCGCAGTCGCACGCACACACATTCACAGTAGCAAAATCACACACGCACATGCAAACACGCACACAAAAAAACACACACACACAAAACAGACAAAAACTTTCACACCCAAACACACACGCATAAACACACGCACGCAAATACAAACCCAGATGCATACACACACAAACCTGCATACACGCACACACAAACGCACTCCTGCACGCATTTATAATTGCAATGTTATACACCTAGTGAGTATTTGTAACAGTTATGATGATGATAATGAGATCGTTTGTATTCAAATCACGTAGAATATATTAGATAACACGTACATACACTTTGGCGCGCACGCACTCACATACGCGCAATACCGGCAATGTACACACACATATACACACACATCCACACATACACACTTTATCACTAATATAATTATGCAAATGTATATAAATGGTTTAAAAATGATCGTATATGAATAAACAAATTGTTACTTTATACCGAATCAAATATTGATTTGTTGTAGTAAATTTAAAATTTTCATTATTACGGTACACCACATAGTGAAGGGACCGGTATCAATTGTTTTTAAGATACTCGTTCAGTATGGTAGTACTGCTACTACTGCTTCTACTACTACTACAACTGCTGCTACAACTGCTACGACAACTGCTGCTACAACTACAACTACTACAACTGCTGCTACTACTACAACTGCTATTGTTACTACCAATAATAATAGTAGTAATAATGAATAATAAAATTATCAGTATTATTACCAATAATTATAATGTTAAAATTAAGCTAGTTGGCTCCTTAGGTCGCAATTTACTACCGGGTTTTTTAGTATGTTTGAGGTTTTTTTTCATCATTGTTATCATTATTATTATTGTTGTTGTTGTTGTTGTAGTAGTAGTAGTACTTGTAGTAGTAGTAGTAGCAGTAGTAGTAGTAGTAGTAGTAGTAGTAGTAGTAGTAGTAGTAGTAGTAATAGTAGTAGTAGTAGTAGTAGTAGTAGTAGTAGTAGTAGTAGTAGTAGTAGTATTAAGAGTGGTAGTTGCTGTTGTTGTTGTTAATAGTATTGAAGTTTTAGTTGTTACTACAGACTTGTTCGTAACATGATCTAATTAATTATTATTCATTTCGTCGTCACCACCAGCATCGTTGTCGTCGTTGTGTTTTTGTTGTTGTAGTTGTTAATTTACTTAACTACCAAATTATTTGGCCAGTATGTATGAAAGAAATAATAATAATTATTATTACTATTTATTTTTTATTGTTAATATTACTGTGAATATTATTGTTATTGTTGTTGTTGTTATTATTGTTGATAATATTGTATAAATGTTTGTTATTATTTTTATTTTATTTGTCATTCATTGCCCACAAAATTTAATGGGATTTAAATTGCATTGTTAGAATTAAGAACGTGTTTGACGACAACAAAATAAAAGAACAGCAACAACAAAAACAAAAACAACAAAAACAACAACCTCTAAATCAACATCATGCCTCGTACAATGATATCATCTTTTGATCCAGTCTTCCCAACAACAACAGCAGCAGCAGCGACAACGTCAACAGCAACAAATGATTTGATTAGAAAGAACAACAACAACAACATTAATAACATTAACAAAACGTTTTGCTTTCAGAAAAGCTTTGATTGCATCAACAACAACAACAACAACATCGATGTCATGCCGCAACAATATGACATGAACAACAACAAACTTTTCGACGCACATTTTGTTAACTACAACTACAAACACCTGCTTAACAACAACAACAACGACATTAACAAAAACTGCAATGACACTAGCAGCTATTCTACAAAAACATCAACATTCACAACATCATCTCTCAACAAATTCCAGCTCTCAAGCAACAAATTCGATCAAACGCTAAACGGAAATCACGTGATGAATAATAAAAATAAGAATAAAAACTTTTTCTCCATTGATAGATTTGTTGAAAAAGATATCAACAAGTCATCAAGCAACAACAGCAACAACAACAACAACATCAGCAACATCGCATCAAACAATAACATAACCACACAACATGCCGAAAGTAAATATCAAAGCTACGTGCGAAACCAGTTCAACAATCATTATCAACATTTACAACAACAACTATTACCTCAACATCGCAACTTTGTTGATTTGTTGAAAAATGACAAAACGACAAACGTCAACAATTTTGGCAACTTTTTAAACCAAAGTCGTCAACATCGTTTCGAAATATCCCCCCATAAAATTAACTTCAACAACAATAAAAACATCAGTGACATCCACATTCCACCAAACAACAACAACAGCAGCAGCAACAACAACAACAACAAAAATACTATAACCACCATTAATAACATCATCGACAACAGCAACAAATTAGTATCGTCATCAGCATCATCCGCAACCAAAACAACGTCACCATCTTCACGACCACCATCATTATCATCATCATCATCAGTCTCATCATTATCAACAACATTATCATCATCATCATCGAAATCACACAATTCATCTTTCATTCAATCAACAACACCATCATCATCATCATCGTCATCATCATCGGCACCATCTCATCCAAATGACGTCATCAAGCCAAGCGTCAAGTCTGACGTCATAGAGAGCGTCAGGGCGGTTTTGTCGTCGGCCACAGCGAGCGTCGACTGCAAACAGCAGACGATCAACGCCATGATTGAGCAGCTGCAGTCGCTTAAGCAGAGCTTAGCTATTAGTAATAATAATAATAATAATAATATTAACAACAACAATAATAATAACCAGTGTAATAGTAATTATAATTATAATAATAACAGCCATAATAATAATTATAACACCGACAAAGATTTTAACGAAATTAAAAGCAAAAGTGATAATAATAAAAATAATAATGGTAATAAAAGTTATATAACTTCCACAAAGAACGCTTATAACAATAACGACAACAACAACATTAACACTGACAACAACAGCAACAACAACAACAACAACAATAACAATAATAATAATAATAACATTTCCGGTAGTTTTATTGATAGTGGGCGTAAAAATTTTGATGTCATTAAAAAATCCGCCAACAGAAACTACAGAAATAACATCAGCCCGTACGGCGACGACGATGACGACGATCGTGACGTCACTAATGACGATGACAACGATGATGATGATGATAATCGGGCTGACGACGGTCTTACTAAAGTCCGAAATGACCAAGTTGTCGAAGTTAGCGAAAGAATTAAGGTTTGTATAACATTAATGTTATTATTGTTATTGTTATTATTATTGTTATTATTATTATTATTATTATTATTATATCGTTCCATTTTATTGCATTTTGATTTTTATTGAGTGTATGTTTTTCTGGAAATAAAAGAGCTCTCATTGTGGTTATTATTATTATTATTATTATTATTATTATTGTGGTTATTATTATTATTATTGTTGTAGTTATTATTATTATTATTGATTATTATTATTAAAATATTTTAGCGCCTTTTGCATTGAAATTTTGCCGTGATGAAACAAATCTCGCCAAATCAAAACTCTAAAACTGAAATAAATGTAGAAACAATGTTAAACATATATATACACACACCAATACTCTCTTTTTCTCTCTCTCTCTCTCACACACTCTCACATGCACACACGCACATATATATGTACAGATAGCGCTGAAGAAATTTTTAAATTAAAATTAGCGATAACTTCTAACAAAAAAAATGAACACGCACGTGCACACGTACACACAACACACGCACACATAACACACACACAACACACGCACACATAACACACACACACAACACACGCACACACAACACACGCACACACACACAACACACGCACACACACACACGCACACACACAAACACATACAAATTAAGTTGTGGTAGGTTAAGCATTGATTAGATACATGCATTTTTGGTATATCACCTGCAATATCAGATTGAGACAACCTGGAAGCGATCTCTTTATTGGCCATTTAAAAAATTCTCTCAAGACGGCGAGATTTAGAGATGGAAACCAAACGCTGATGATGATGATGCTAATGATGCTACTGATTACGATCGTGATGATGATGATGATGATGAATGGGAGATGATGATGATTGTGATAGTGATGATAATTGTGATAGTGATGATAATGATGGTAATGGTAACCTTCATATATGACGACGACGATGACGATGAAAAAAAAACATTTTCCTACAAGATAATGAATAATAAAAAACACGCGCCAAAAGTCGGCGAACTCGCCTGGTACGATACGGAGTTTATTGTCATTTATATAGCGCCCAACTTTCGTTAGGTGCCGATTAAAATCTATACAATAAATTACATTGTAAATCATACTTATAGACCCGCGTGTACACAGGCATACATACATACATACATGCATACATACATACATACATACACACATACATAAATACATACATACATACATTCATACACATAGAGGTATATACATACGTATATACATTGATACATTTATAGGTAACATTTATAGGAAAATGTTTTATACATATACGCTAGTATGTGTATAAAAGAGATAGATAGATAGATAAATTGATAAAAATAGAGAGAGAGAGAGAGAGAGGAGAAAGAGAGAGAGAAAGAGGATAGGGAGAAAAATTATGTTGATGGTTTTCTATCAACTTTTCAAACTGATAGTATTTATTAGGTTGAATTCAACAAAACCTCCAAGAAATAATTCACTTAAAATTGTTCCAGGCTCTCAACTCCACAAGAGTTGTTGTTGCTACTACTACTACTACTACTTTTACTACTACTACTACTACTTTTACTACTACTACTACTACTACTTTTACTACTACTACTACTACTTTTACTACTACTACTACTACTACTACCACCACCACTACTACTTCTACAACTACTTTTATACACTAAATATGAATGAAACGATAATTCACGATGTATGCGTGTGCGTGTGCGTGTGCGCGTGCGCGTATGTGTACGTGTGTGCGCGTATGTGTGTGCGTGTGTGTGCGTGCGTGTACGTGTGTGTGCGTGCGTGTGTATTGTGTGTCTCTATTAGCGTGAAAAGTGCATCGGAGTACAGAATTTATTGTCTTATGTTCTCAACGCGTTCGGCTGTTAAAACAAACACGAAAGAAAAAGAGTAATAATAATAAAAATAACAATAGCAATAATAATAATAATAATAACAACAATAATAATAACAATTGTTCTTACGTCTGCCGTTGCGGATGATGACGATGCGGATGATGATGATGAAGATGGTAATGAAGATGATGGCGATGATGATGATGAGGATGAAGATGGTAATGATGATGACGATATGAGGATGATGATGTTAAAGACAATGAGGAAACTAGTTATGATGATGATATTGGTGATGATGATTATGATGAGAATGGAAAAATGGATATAAATGAACATGGTGGCATAGACATACATGGTGTCATCACATCATCTCTTGGGTGGAATTGGGAATGTTTAATTAATAATCATCGTCATCACCGTTATAATTTTAATCGTTATCATCGTTGTCCTTGTCATCACCATCATTTTTACCATCATTATCATCATCGTCTTCGTCGTCATCATCGTCATCTTCATCGTCAACATCATCATCGTCATCTTCATCGTCGTCGCTATCAGCATGTAATAGTATTAGTAATAGTAGTAGTAGATGTAGTAGTAGTGGTAGTAGCAGCAGCAGTAGTAGCAGTGACAGTAGCAGCAGCAGCAGTAGTAACATCATCGTCGTCGTCATCTTTTTCATCTTCTTCATCATCAGCTCATGATATGTGAGTTTATTTGAAATATACGTTAGGAAAAAGCTTTCAGAAACCTCTAACATAGCAATATAACAACAATAACATTAATAACAATAGAAGTCATAATAATAATAACAAAAACAACAATAATAATAATAACATTGATAATAATAATAATAATATCAGCTCCATAATACATAAATAAGTACGATACCACCATCAATAGATTAGTAACATCAAAAAATTATATATAAATAAATAAGTATCATTAATAATAATACTAATAATAATAATTATGATAATAATAATAATAATAATAGAAATAATAAACAATGGCTGGCTGCCTGTCAGATGCGCCAAAACACGGAGTGATGATGTTTAATGGAAAGAAATGATGATGATGACGACGATGATGAAAATTGTTATTATTATTATTATTATTAATATTGTTATTATTATTGTTGTTGTTATTATCATTATTATTGTTGTTTTTGTTTTTAGTGGCAGTTCTATGGTAATATTAGTAGTAGTGGTGGTAATAATAATTATTATTATTAATATTATTAGGTTTTTTTTTTCTCCATAGTTCTTTCTTCTTACTCTTATCAACTTTTTAATATCTCACTTATTTAATTGCCGGCATTCATTTGATTTCCGTTTTTATTCATTCGTTCCATCCATCATTCATTAATTCATTTTGCATTCATTCGTTCATTCGCTCGTTCGTTCGTTCATTTGGTTGTTTTTTCGTTAGTTTGTACGTTCATTTGTTCATACGTTTGTTCGTTCGTTCATTCATTCATTCATTCGTTCGATCGTTCATCCATCCATTCATTCGTTCGATCGTTCATCCATCCATTCATTCATTTATTCATCCATCTAGTCATTCAATCATTCTTTCATAATTTTCACGCGCTCTCACCTTTGATTAAGTTATTGTTACATTACGTTCTATTATCATCATCAAATAAGAGAGAGGAGATATGGAAATAAAGAGAGGAGAGAGAGAAAAAGAAACAGAGTTAAAAGAGAAAAGGAATGAAAATGAATGTAAGAAGGAGAGAAAAATTAAGGGAAAGTGAGAAAGAAGAATCGGGAAATAAAAAGAGAGAATAAACGAGAGAAAAACTGAACGGGGAAAAAAGAGATAGAAGATGAAAGAGAGAGAAAAAGAGATAGAGGGAGAGAGAGAGAGAGGAAGAAAGAGAGCGAGGGAGAGAGGCAAAAAGTGTAAAGATATTTCTTTATTCAACTTTGATGTTCGGTTGATGTTGCGTTAAGATAGGAAAGTCGTGCTGGCCTGTGCTGGATCGAACGAAGGTGTTGTTGTTTTTAATATGTGATGTTGTTGTTGTTGTTAATACGTGATGTGATGTTGTTGTTGTTGTTAATATGTGATGTTGTTGTTGTTGTCACTAATATGTGATGTAATGCTGTTGTTGTTAATATGTGATGTTGTTGTTGTTGTTTTGTTGTTGTTGATGTTGACGATGACCTAATTGACGGTGCTGATAGTAATGCTGTTGTTGTTTTCTCTCAATTGCAGAAGCTATTGCCAGCTTTACATTTTCATAAATTTTTCTAATTTTTTCAAAATTCAAACAAGCTTCAATAACGATAAAATTATTTGGAATAAAATGAATAAAAATTTATATTTATCAGTATAACACTACAATAAGTTTTCAATCATAAGTACAACAGTACCACTATTTAAGTACATTAAGTACATTTGCACTCTCCTTTGTAAAATTTTCCATTGTACTTCAAAGTAACTCTCTCTTCTCAGTTACTTTCCGTTGGAACATTATTTTATCGTCAACAGCTGTCCCATTTATAATAATAATAATAATAATAACAACAATAATAATAATAATAATAATAGTAAAAATAATAATAATAATAATAATGATAATAACAATGATAATAATAATAATAATAATAATAATAATAATAATAATAATGATAATGATGATTATAATAATGATAATGATGCTAATGATAATTATGATAATGATAATGACTGCAAATAAAAAACAATATGAACAAGTATAAGTTTAGTAGTATTTATAAAAGTAGTGGTAGTAGTAGCGGCAGCACTTGTAGCGGTAGAAGTACTACTAGTAGTAGTAGTAGTAGTAGTAGCAGCAGCAGCAGCAGTAGTAGAGATGGTAGTAGTAGTTTTAGAATTAGTAGTAACAGTAGCAGCAGCAGCAGTAGTAATAGTAGTAGTAGTAGTAATAGTAGTAGTAGTAGTAGTAGTAGTAGTAGTAGTAGTAATAGTAGTAGAAGTAAATGTAGTAGCGGTAATAGTAGTGGTAGTAGTAGCAGTAATAGTAGTGCGAAATGAAGTAGTAGTAATAGTATTGAGCAAATGTCAGTCCTGGTAAACAATTGAATTGTTTGTTGTTAAAGTAATTGTTTAGAGACACGAGTTTCTGAATTCATTTGCATTAAAAAGTTGGCTGATTGTCGTCTCGTCCGATTGTTTTGGATTAGTTTGTTTGGATGTTAAGCTAGAAAAAAATGCGTTTTTATTGTTGTTGTTTTTATTATTTGTTTTTTGTTTGTTTGTCTGTTTTATGTATTTGATCTATTGATTGAAAAATTCATCAATCTATGTATTATTATTATTAATATTATTATTATTATTATTAGAGAATTTATATAGCGCCCTTTAATGCAACTCAAAAGCGTCTGGTGAAATCATTGGAAAAAAGAATCGTCTTCAAATATTTTGGAAACTTCTGAATAGTTGAACCAGGTTGACGGAGGCTGTATGGCAGGGAGTTCCAAACTTGTGGACCAGCAATGGCAAAATTCCTATTATCCTTATGTCTACCGATCTATCTATCCATGTATCAATCTATAGATACATCCATCCGACCATCAATCAATCTATCCATCCATCTATCAATCTATCTATTCATCTATCAATTTATCTATCCATCTATCTATCAATCTATAGATAAATTTATCTATCCATCAATCTATCCATCCATCCACCCATCGATTTGTGTAGACACATACAACATACACCGGCATAAACCATACGAAACTATCCTTCTCACAATGAAACAAGCAGAGATATTCATAGATACATGCCGATGATTGAACAAATACATGCCGAAATACATGCAGACGTACACTCATACTTCCACACATTCCCAGATACTTATATACAAATGCATAGAAACATGTAAACTTACATTCATACACGCAAAAAACATAAGCATATATATATACATGCGTATATACGCATACATTCCACACACACACGCACACACACACACACCGCACACACACATGCACGGCACACATCCAAACAAATACATCCAAACACATACACACGCACGCAAGCACATTCACACACGAACGCACACACACGCACACACACATATACGTAGTGCCCGGGGCATAGAACGCAACTTTCGATTGACTGAGGACACTAAGAATATTACGAAAGACGATTATTTGCCTGATGAAATCTTCTTAAACGAACTTTTGACTTGAATGGATCTTTTGTCACAATGGAATACAAGCGTTTCTTTTATTCATTCATTCGTTCTGTCTTTCATTCATTCATTCATCCTCCTTCTTATTTTTTCTTCAAGTCATCATATCTTTCGTTCATTCGTTCATTCATTATTTTTTTTCATTTGTTCATTTATTCGTCATTTATTTTTTTTTATTCATCCGTGCTTCACTGATTAATTTTATTTCTAACATTCTCTTTCATTCATTCCTTTTTTCTTTCACTCATTTTTTCATTTTTTTCCCATTCATTCATTCCTATTTTTATTTCTCTTTTCAAATATTCGTTACATTTATCTTTTCTTACCCAGCCTTCTCTTCTTACCTTCTCTCTTTCATAATTTCTTATTCGCTTCTTTGATACAAACCTCTTGTAATCGTTATTCTGCTGCTGTTGCTGATGATGATAATGTTTTTATATCTTTGTAACTTCTTCCTGTTTAATATTTTACGTCCATTCTCCTTCTCTCTCTCTCTCTCTCTCTCTCTCTCTCTCTCTCTCTCTATTTCTCTCTCTTTCTCTCTCTATTTTTCTCTATCTCATCATCATCCTTGTCATCATCATCATCATCTTCATTATCATCATCTGTTAACCTTTGACCTTTTTTGATAACAACCATTTCTTTTGTGGCTGTCGTATCTTCTTTATATTTATTTTTCCGATTATTTCTTTATAATCATTAAAATTTTTTAAATTTTCGGAGTTGAATAAATATGGTTTGGCTATTTTTATTTCTGGTTATCATCATCATCATCATCATCATCATAATAACGACGACGATGATGATGATGATTATTTCCCACACTGTGAAGTCATCACCAACATTCTCTTTTCTCTTTATTTTTATTATTTGCCATCTTCATCATCACCTCCATCATCATCATCATCATCAACATTCATTCATCTATTCATCCATTCATTCACCCTTTCACAATAAGCAACAAGTATCCATTGTGTGACCGGAAATGACCCCGAGGTCATTGAGTCACGTGGTACAAGACAGAGCCTCTGGTTATCTATCTACGTGTTTGTTATTGTGCTCTGCTAATGATGATGATCATGGCGATGACTACGACGATGATGAGGAGGATGATGATGATGATGATGACAATGATGGTGATAATGACGGGGTGGTGACGATGATGATGAAGAAGAAATGAATGAATGAATGAATGAATGAATGAATGAATGAATGAATGAATGAATGAATGAATGAATGAATGAATGAATGAATGAATGAATGAATGAATGAATGAATGAATGAATGAATGAATGAATGAATGAATGAATGAATGAATGAATGAATGAATGAATGAACGAATGAATGAACAAACCAACGAACATTTGAATGAATAGTTGGATGAATTAATTAATTGAATGAATTAATTAATTAATCTATGTTTGAATGAATGAATGAACAAGAACGGCAAAAAAAATACGCACGCCTTGTTAAATAAAAGTCATAATTCAAACTTGACCTACTTTAATTTAATTGGTCAGCACCTGTGTGACGTCATTGATCAGGTGACATATGCTATCCAATCATACGTCTTTCATCTTTCCGGAGCAATTATTGTTCACGTTGGCTCTTGTCAATATTTTCTTTAAAATTTTGGCAAACGTTTTACAAAAATTTTATTATAGTCATCAAATTTTGGAAAAATAAATTTTAGAAATCATTTTTTTTTAAATTTAAAATTGATTTCATACAAAGAACATTTCATTAAGTTGAAAAAATTTGTCTAAAAAGTTAATAGTAAAAATATTCATAATAAAATCTATTCGTAATAATATAATAATAATAGTGACATTATAATTGAGTATTAATTATTGTTATAATTAATCTAAATTATAATTAATAATTAGTTTTGCAAAAATACGAAAACAAGCCAAAACTATTGAAAAGACATTTTTTTGGCCCTTCAGGTACACATGAACACATGTAAGCAGGACAAAAAATGGCTAAAAAATTAATACTTTGAGAAACGAAACGAATTAAAGGAAAAACAATAATAATAATAGGAACACTAAATAATACAAACAAAACGAATAATAATAATGATAAGAGCAGTGATATTCACACACAAACAAGAAAAAACATCAAATGTAGATAAGAAGAAGAAGAAAAAATGATAATTAATATATCTGGCAGAGTCACGAGATGAGGATATGTTCATATAAATAAATTACATTTCACCTTCTTTGTTGGTTTAATCAAATCTATAAAGATCACACAACACGCGCACATTCTCTCTACAGATGGGTACAAAATACGCTGGTACTCAGGTACTTCGTACACCAGTACTTACTTACTACTTAGTACACATGTACGTATTATCAAGATATCCCGATACATAGCGTATAGGAACTTACTTGATATGCAGTACAGATTATTGTCATCTTCCACATGTGCTTTGTCAGTGATGAGTACTTCATATGCGTGCCTATGTGCTTAATACCGGGTAATAATCCGATCCATTTTGTCTTATTACCGAATGGAAGTTTTAAATAGGTGTGGCGAAGTTTTGCAATGCAAATTTGTGCTGTCTGATAACATTTTTTCAATTTCGTAACATCTCTAAAGTCATCTTTATATAATTATTGTATAAATGTTGAAGTGTAGGATCTCAGAGTTTTTACAGTTCTGCACTGTCGCCAGTTAAAACAATGAGACTCATACACAATCTTAAAGTGATGAGCTATTTTAAGAGTTGAACTGAAAAAAATAAAAAATTTGCGCCCGCACATACGCACGAGATTATTTTCTTACCTTATAAAAAACAAACAAACAAATGAATAAAAATAGATCTATCTACTCATCCATCCCTCTATCCATCATCTTATCTATCTACTTATAAATAGATATATATTCATCATCTTTTCACCAATCCATCCATTCATCAATAAATCTATCTATCTAGCTATCTAACAAGTTATCTATCCATACATTATAACGAGATAAACATATTTGATGAGGTATTCGTTTTATTACCAATTATATAAAAATACAAAAAATACTTAAGCAAACGCCCGCGTACGAGTTCATACGCAATGAAATTGCGTAGGCGTGTTCTGTCGATGATGATGATGCTACTGATGACGACGACGACGATGCCGTTGATGGTGGTAATAATGATGGTGGTAATTCTGATGATGATGATGGTGGTGGTGGTGATTATGATGGCGATGAGGCTGATGATGATGTTTACTGGAGATTTCGCAATGGTCTTTAATTTACAGCTAACTACTGTTTCTATTTAGTGCTTGCATGCCTTTCCAATTCATTTGTTTGTTTATATACTTACACATATATGCATATATGTATGTGTGTGTGTATTTATGTATATGTGTATGTATGTTTGTATGTATGTATGTTGTATTTATGTATACATATATGTACATGTAGATATCGTATCGTACCGTATGTATATATGCATGTATGTTTGTGTATTTATATGTATATCAAATTGTATATATTTGTATGTAAATTTGATTGTTATTTATAATATACCATTTTGTATATTTTATTATGGGTGTGTATATATATATAATAAATTATATACATTTGTATTTGTTTGTATTTATATGTATACCGGATTGTATAGATCTGTATATGTTTGTATATATATGTATGTATACCCAATTGTATATGTTTGTATTTATATGTATACAATTTGTATATGTGTATATACAAAATCAGGTGTTGTATGTAGGTAGAACTTACTGCCTTTAATTAATGAAATAATTAGATCTATGCACGAACAGCGCATTATTTTCATGCCACTCATCCATTCGAGAGAGAGAGAGAGAGAGAGAGAAGAAGAATGAACGATCGAGCGAGTGAATGCATGGATGAATGAATGCATGGATGAATGAATGCATGGATGAATGAATGCATGGATGAATGAATGCATGGATGAATGAATGAATGAAAGGAAGAAAAAGTGAATGAATGAATGGATGAACGAATGATTGAGTGATTGATTAAATGAATGCATGCGCAAGTAAAAGAATGAACTAAAAAATTAATCTAAGAAATCTTGATGAAATGCGAAAATACTAATTTTGATGAATAAAAAGGCGGATATACTTTCAACAAAATTATCAACTATAGGCTGTGAATGAATGAATGAATGAATGAATGAACAAACGAACGAACGAACGAATGAATGAACAAAATGGATAAAAGAAAAATAGGTGTTTTATCTTAAGAAACAAACAGAACGAAATTTAACGGAAAAAATGAATGAACGTATAACAAACAATGCTTGCTCAAAGACCAGATGAATGAATGAACAAACGAACGAATGAATGATTATATGCATGAATGAATGATTGAATAAACGAACGAACGAACGAACGAATGAATCGATATATAACCCGTTAGTTAGACAGATTGATGAATGGGTGATGGAATGAATCAAATAAATGAATGATTGTAATAATAATGATAATAATAATCTGTATAATCAACACAGACAGACGCAAAGAAAAGCTGGAGCGATATTGATAAGAAAATTATCATTAAAAATAAAAATAATAATAATAACAATAATAATAATCAAGAAAAAGATGACGATGATAATGCTACTAACGATAATGATGTCAATGAAGATAGAAGCAGTTTCTACGATGATGACGACGATGATGAAGATGATGACGAAACTGGAAAAGGTTAATCATTATTATTATTATTATTATTATATTGTTATTATTATTAATAATGCTATTTTTTTATTCTTATTTTTGTTATTGCAATTGTCTTTTTATAAACTTTATAAATTAAAACATCAACATAATAAATCAATTTATTAAATTATTAAAAGTTTATTGAATATAACAAGATATCCGTTTAATCATTTTTAACTTTTTCATAATTTAAAATATTAATATAATTTAATTGTTTTTAATCTTGTTTTCTATCATGTGGTTGCTGTGGTAGCTGCGTTAGCTGCGGTGGTTGTGGTAGCTGTGGTAATTGCAGTAGTTGTGGCAGACACGCATTTAACATGGAATTACACACAATTGCAAACAACTCATGAAATCGGATGAACAAACAAATGGACAAACAAACAAATAAAAATACAAACAAACAAACGAACGAACAAACAAATGAACAAACTAACAAGCACTTATTTATAAAATTAAATAAACTGAAAACGCACGAACGAACGAACGAACAAACGAACAGGAAAACAAACGAACAGACAAACAAAGGAACGATCAATGAATCTATTAACTCGCCAACAATTCAAGCAAACAAACATACAAAAATTAGACAAACAAACATACAAACAAACAAATTAATTAACCCCACAAACACATACGGAAAGATTTGTTCACATTTTTTGCTTCCGCATTCTCTAATCCTAATACAAACGCATAATATACTAACCAGCAATACACATACATACACACGTATATTAACACGTACACACACATACATACACACACACTTACATACATACATACACACGCACATACATAAGTGTGTGTGTGTATGGTCGGGTAAGCAGCAGTAGGCTCAGTACATTGGACCATACCTAATCCACTTACCAAATGAACTATGGTATGTATGTGTGGATGTATGTGTGTGTGTGTGTGGGTATGCGTGTGTATGAATATCTATCTATGACTGTTCGTGTGTGGGCTACTCTCCTATTGTTCATCTGTTTATACGTAGATAATAATTGAGCAAAAAAGAAAAGACTGAGACAGAGGGAAAAAGTGAAAAAGCGGGAATGAAAGAGAGAGAGAAAAAGAAAGAGAAAGAGAGAGAGAGGAAAAGAGATAGAGAGAGAGAAAGAGAGGGGGGGGGGAGAAGAACGAAGATAAAAAACAAATGAAAAAAGTAAGAGTGTGAAAAAATCGAGGGTTGAAAATCAAAATGGAAGATGAGTGAGAAAAACAATAAAAAAAAGCTTGAACAATGAAAGATTTGATAAAGTTAAAAGAGATAGCAATGGAGAGAAAAAGAAAGAAGAGAGAGAGAGAGAGAAAAAGTAGAAAAAAGAGTACGTAACGAATGAATTAATGATTTAGTAAATAAATAAATAAAAAAAGATTGAAAGGTGTATGTGAATGGGAAAAAATCATTTTAGATATACAAATAAACAAATATAAATCAATACGAATAGATAAATCAAAGGAGTGAATGTGTGAATGAATTTATTGCTAAACAAATTTGAGGTAAATAAAAATAGTACAAAGTATGAATGAAGAAATGAAGAAAGAGTTAATGTTTGAACGAGTCAATAGTTTATTCTCCATTGAATTTAAGCATATGTCACAATTGACTGTGGAATGCAAATGCCTTGTTCACGCAGCGCTCAAGGTATGTATGTTTGTATGTATGAATGAGTATGTTCGTTTGTTTGTATGAATATGTATGTTCGTATGTGTATGTATGTATGTTTGTTGGTTTAAATGTATGTATGAATGTATATGTTTGTTTGTTTGTATGTATGAATTTGTGTGGTTGTTTGTATGTATGTTTGTTTGCTTGTATATTTGTTTGCTTGTAGATTTGTTTGTATATATACAAATGTGTGTGTATATGTTAAGATAATGATATTAGTATTAGCCAGGCTAACAAAATCAAAAGCAAAAATACACTAACGGACGGACGTATACCTAATCAAAAAACACACAATATATACACATACAAAAACTCGCAATCAAACCGACAAACATACATAAACACACACACACACACTTAAAACAACAAACAAACAACAAAGAAAACTTGAAAAAATCTCAAAAAACAACACGCAACGCAACGTAAGTTCGAACGCACGCAAGTTCGAATGTTGAAATGCGAATGAACTTCACGCGCTGAGGTGTTAATAGGACTGGCTGTTTAGTTTACTTTTCAAGTTTCGCTGCACTCAAAATATGGTTAAGTGATTATTATGAATGAATTTTTATAATTATTATTATTATTATTATAGTTGTTGTCGTTGTTGTTGTTTAGTTATTGTTGTTATTATTATTATTGTTGTTGTTATTATTATTTTTGTTTTTATTATTATTATTGTTGTTCTTATTGTTGTTGTTGTTTAGTTATTATTATTATTGTTGTTGTTGATGTTATTATTTTTATTGTTGTTGTTAGTTTTTTTTAATAAAATTTGTTTGTATATATGTTAGTATGTTTGTTTGTTTGTAATGGTATACTTGTAAGTTTATATGATCACCAAATTACGAACAACAATAAAACAACAACAACATAAACAACATCATCAGCATCAACAACATCTTCAGCATCAACAACATCAGCAATACTAACAACATTATCAACAACAACATAAACAACATCATCAGCATCAACAACATCCTCAGTATCATCAACAACAACAACAGCAACAACAACATCAACAACATCAGCAATGCAATAACAAGAGTATTGAATGAAACCACAAGTCTGATTCAACGTTATTTTTATGATGTAGAATCATTTTACAAAAAACAATCTTAATTATCTACATACATACATAAAAACATACATACAAACAAACATACATACTACACTACACTAACGCGTGCACACACACAAACACATAAATACATACAAACCTACATACACACATACATACAAACAAACAAACAAAAATTCATAGAAAAAATTTTGAACCCGTTTTTAGTGCGAATGAGTCAAATTGAAACATCTATTTGTTTTGTATGTGAAACATGATGATGATGATGATGATGATGATGATGATGATGATGATGATGATGATGATGATAGTGATGTTGATGATGATGACGACGGTGACGATGATGACGATGGCATTACCAAAATTTTTTATCATTAATCATTCTTAGAATAAAAATTTACTCTACGACAGCCCTGAAACATGGCTGGTGGAGTTAGCTCAGGCGGTAGAACTGCATGTCATGTTGTTATTACACCGTAATCAGTTTCGAATACTATGATTTGCTAAACTCTAAAAAACTATCATACACCATATGATGCGTCACCTTCACATATGATACATACATACAAGTTATCACGTGTGTGTGTGTATGTATGTATGTTAAAACCAAAACATAATGAGTGACACTGAACCGTCAAACATCAAGTAACAAATGGATTAACACTTTGATTTGTCGTTAATGTTAATGTGTATGTATGTATGTATGTATGTATGTATGTATGTATGTATGTATGTATGTATGTATGTATGTATGTATGTATGTATGTATGTATGTATGTATGTATGTATGTATGTATGTATGTATGTATGTATGTATGTATGTATGTATGTATGTATGTATGTATGTATGTATGTATGTATGTATGTATGTATGTATGTATGTATGTATGTATGTATGTATGTATGTATGTATGTATGTATGTATGTATGTATGTATGTATGTATGTATGTATGTATGTATGTATGTATGTATGTATGTATGTATGTATGTATGTATGTATGTATGTATGTATGTATGTATGTATGTATGTATGTATGTATGTATGTATGTATGTATGTATGTATGTATGTATGTATGTATGTATGTATGTATGTATGTATGTATGTATGTATGTATGTATGTATGTATGTATGCATGCATGCATGCATGCATGTATGTATGTGTGTGCCTTCTTGTTTATCATGTTTGCTTTGTGGAGTGTCTGCTTCGTGTGATTTTCGTTATAGATGTAAGGAAGGTTGCACGTAAAATGCAATTCACTGTTAACCAGTCAGAGCCTCTGCATAATGAAGAATGAACAAAATAGGATTGTATAACAATAACAAATTGAAAAATTATTATTGTTTTTATTGTTATTATTATTATCACTGCTACTATTGTTATTCTTCTTCTTGCTGTTTTAAAAAAATAAATATTAAATTCAATTATTGACATTTGTTTTAGATAAGTGAGTAGGTATTTTTTTTTACTATCTTCCTAGTACAAATCTATAAAATATGATATCTCTTTTCGCACTTACTATGCGCCTGTTGGAGTGCGGAGTGCACACACACACGCACAAACTCACACTCCCTCATTTACTCACTCACTCACACACACGCACGCACGCACACACACATAGATGCATACATACATGGTTGTAGTGGTTGTTGTTTATCAAATTACCAAGTCGCAATAATAAAAAAATATAATTTATTATTATTATTATTAATTTATTGTATTATTAGTTTGTTATTATTATTATTATTATTATTATTATTCTTAATATATTTTTAACAAAAATTTCGTTTAAAAACCAACACATGTTCGTATTAAAATTTTTAAAAAACATTATAGATATTTTTTTCTTATATTTTTATAAAATGATTTAATAATTTTAAATGTGAAGAGAGAAAAAGAGAGAGAGAGAGAGAGAGAAAGAGAGAAAGAGAGAGAGAGAGAGAAAAAAAGAAGGAGAAAATGATGTGTGCGCGTATGTGCCAGTGTGCATTTTGCATAAGTGCATGTGTTAACTTGTATTAAAAAATGTTTGGGTTAAAATGTTTTGTGTGTTGTTTTTTTTATTTCAAACAGAATTCGTTTTGTTTTGATTTTGTTTTTTTTTTACAAATGAAATAATCTTTTTTCAGTTTTTCCTTGATTATATAGTTTTCTAGTAAACTTTTATGCGTTAGCGCGCGGAATCATTCAATGTCAGATTGGTTAATTGTATAATGCAAGGTCGTTTACTGGCGTTTATCATCTTCTTCCTATTTTTTTATTTATCCATTCGTTTCATTTCTTATTCACTCATTCCTTCATTCATTTTTTTATTCATTCTTTTATTCATTCGTTCGTTCATTCATTCATTCTTTTGTTGATGCCTTCATAGGTTCGCTTGATCATTTGCTGATCAATTAATTAATTTTTTCATTTGTTTGTTTTCTGGTTCTTTCGTTCGTTCATTCAAATAAATAAAAATGAAAGAAAAAAAGAAAGAGAGAGAAAGAGAGAAAGAGAGAGAGAGAGAGGAAGAAAGAGAAAAGGATGAGAATGAGAAGGAGAAGAGAGTAAAAGATTATTGATGTTAATTCAATGCAAAGCGTAGCATGGTTGGTCATCCAACAGTGCATTCATTTGCATTGTTGACCGAGTCTGTCAACAAAAAATGATGCATTGTTTGTCTTCTTCTTACTCTTCTTCCTCCTTACCACCATCATCGTCTTCTTCATCATCACCATCATCATCTTCGTCATCATCACCATCATCTTCTTCACCACCGTCCTTATCTTACTCTTCATCACCACCATTATCATCTTCATCATCACCATCATCTTTTTCATCACCATCATCATCTTCTTCATCGTCATCATCATCTTTTTCCTCATCATCACCGTCATCATCTTCTTCATCACCGTCATTAGCATTGCCATCATCATTCTCACTATTATCTCTTTATCAAAAAGTGAGTGAAAGAGAGAGAGAGAGAGAAAGAGTGTGTCTTTGAGATAATGAGAGAGAGAGAATCAGAAAAGGAAATGAAACAAAGGCATATATAGAGATGAAAAATTTATTAAAAACTCGACTCACCATTCGTATAACACATACAAATACAGTCATAGAAACGAACGTCAGTTGTGACATTCAATAACGTCATTGCCATCAAAACCAAGGTAACCACCCCAAAAAAAACCACAAAACAACAGCCACAGGACAACGAAAACGCCAAAACAACAACCACACAACGACAACTACCACCACACTTGCTTAAAAACAGACCACACCAACAACAACATTAACAACGCAACAAGCAAAAACACCACAGAAACTACAACCACCAGACAACAGCCACACGAGGCAAAAAGCGCCACAACAACAGCCACACAACGACAACTACTACCACACGCAGCTACTCGCTCGCCTAACAACAGATCATATCCTCTGTTAACACGGTTAAGCAAATTTGCAGATGATGAATGAGCTGCTATGTCGATTTTGTATGTGCCGAAGGATGAATTAGTAATAGTAATAAACAGTAGTAAGTAGTAGTAGTATCTTTAGTATCAACAGTTACTGATAGTACCAATACGGTAGCAGTAGTAATAATTTGTAAAGATAATATTAATTAGTTAATGTAACATTGCTAGTATTTTTGTAGAAGTAGTAGTTGTAGTAGTAGTAGTAGTAGTAATAGTAGTAGTAGTAGTAGTAGTAGTAGTAGTAGTAGTAGTAGTAGTAGTAGTAGTAGTAGTAGTAGTAGTAGTAGTAGTAGTAGTAGTAGTAGTAGTAGTAGTAGTAGTAGTAGTAGTAGTAGTAGTAGTAGTAGTAGTAGTAGTAGTAGTAGTAGTAGTAGTAGTAGTAGTAGTAGTAGTAGTAGTAGTAGTAGTAGTAGTAGTGATGGCAGTAATAGAAGTAGTAGTAGTAATAGTAGTAGAAGTAGTGTAGTAGTAGTGGTAGTAGTAGTTGTAGTAATAATAGTAGTAGTGGTGGTGGTAGTTGTGTAGCAGAGGAAGTATTAATAGTCAGGTAAAAAATTCTGTATTAAAAAAAGTCTTACACACGCACCCGTCTCAACTTACATTGTCAACTCACAACTACATCCATAAACATTTTGTTTTTTTTTACATATAAATATAAACAAACAAGCAGACAGACAGACAAACAGATACACAAACACACACATTAACTAACGCCCATAAGAATACAATCCTACTTACAAAAACATTTAAAGACACATACACGCACGTTCACATGTACAATCAATTATACACAATATTACTTACACACATTTACACTTACGCACGCACAACTAAGATACGTAAATATTTACGCACATAACACACACATACAATCACACATATATACGTATATAAATACTTATAAACATACAGTAACACGCATACAAAAGGCTTATTTGCATTTAGTGCTCCAACATACTTACCTCGCATACAATTACACACACACATACAAATTAAACCTACACAAACACAATAACACACTCATATGTGCACATATACACAATTATACACACACATTTACACATCACACGCACATTCGCTGACACTACACATCACACACAATTTCACTGGAAAAAAAACTCACATAAGCGGCAGCCGACCGTATATTAAATTTTTATTGATGACGTCACATCCGTCTTGGCACTACGTCATCGGACCAAAAAACTTGAATAAGCGATGGCACGCCATTGTCAGGGACAATGGGTAAATCCCGTCTGAAAACTCCCGTAGGAACTGGGATTAATTATGAGCAGGATTTATCGTCCGCCATTGTTTTCCTTACTTTATAAACGCTGCTTCGTCTGTTGAATCTTTGGCGTTGAAGTTGTGTGCGTGTGTGTGTGAGCATGCGTGCGTGCGTGCCAGTGTTTTGGTTGTGTTTCGTCGTGTAGCACACACACATATCACACATATCACACACACAACACACACAACACACACACACACAACACACACATATATGTATACACACATGCACAGTATAAAACATGGTGTAAATCCAACACCACACACAAAAATCACACATGAAAAACTTCGACAGAAAATACAATCACATTAACCGTGTATTTATGAAAATACAATACAAACATATTCGAGAATTTATACACACATGTATATCTACATATACAAGTCCATACGTACACATATAAACGCATATACAAAACATACACAGCATGCAAACACGCATACATACGTACATACATATGCGTATATATAGTCTATTTAACATGACTTGGTGGGCTTAAGTTAGCCCATATTTCTCAATTTAACTGAATAACAAAGATTATCTAACGCTCATTCAAGAACAAAACATTCTAGATCGACAATAACAGCAACAACAATGATGACGTCAGACAAACAAAAAAAACCATAACAACGAAAGATAATATCAACAATAATAACAATCACAACAATAACAACTGCAGTAACTATTTTAACAACAGTAACAGACATAACAACGACAATAATTTCCCATGAAATTATTGAGAATAATTTTGATGGAGGTTATATTTTGTATAGAACCGCTGCTTTTTAACACCATTTCCGAAAATTTCTTTAAAAATTGGGTAATAAAAAAAGGAGGTTCAAATTTTTTATCAAAGACTATTACTACTACTGCTACTACTACTTCTTCTACTTCTACTACTACTACTACTACTACTACTACTACTACTACTACTACCACTACTACCACTACTACCACTACCACTACTACTACTTCTACTACTACTACTACTACTTCTACTACTACTACTACTACTTATAATAATAATAATAATATTATAATATTATTATTATTATTAATGACGAAAAAGACAAAATAAACGTCATCTAAATTATCATCATTAATAATAATTAGGAGTTTGATGTGAGCAATATATCATCATCAACATCATTATTATTATTATTATTATTATTATTCTTTTTACTAACGTTATTTTTTTTTATTAATATTTTTGTTATCATCGTTACGTAATCAAAAAACATCAGCTACAACGTCATCATGAACCACAACAACAACAACATCAACAAAAACAACATCAACAACAACAAACACAACAACACCACCACCAACAACAACAGCAACAGCAACAACAACAACAACAAATACATCAGCACCACCACCAACAACAACAACAACAACATCAACAACAACAACATTCTCAACGACAATCGCGCATTTATTTATTCACACCTCAACGAGACAACAATGAACTTTCTAATGTTGAACAATGGCCTCCTATGACGTCATCATTGTTCTTTTATTCCTTCACTTTTTCTCTCTTTCATTTCTTCGCTTTTCCTGCCTTTCGTTTTTGTGAAACATTTTTTTCAATCTATCTCATTTTTCCATCTATGTTTTTTTACTTTGTTTTGTTTATTAACTTTATTTGGGTTGTTGTTATTCCAGGGCCACGGAGCTGGCATTTTTTTAATAAGTTGATCTGCTCTAGCTCCAGCTCGGCTCCAACTCCAGCTCAGATCCGGCATTATAAAACTTGCTCCAGCTCCGCTTCATGCTACGCTCCGTGCTCTGGCTAAAACATCATTTAAAAATTTATCACTGAGAGGTGGGAGTCTGTCTCCTATTTGTTATAGGCTAAAGACAGACCGTAAAGAATCATTATATTTCAAATATACACAAAAACATTTATGCATACACAAACATAGAGACAGACAGACACACATACACACACACACACACACACATACGTACATACATACATACATACATACATACATACATAAATACATACATACATACATACATACATACATACATACACACACACATACATACATACATACATACAACAATGTATTTTGTCAATGAAATTATTGTCTATAACAAATCATCAGCAACCTTTGTACATCTAACAATAACATCGTCATCAGCTTATAACCTCATTGCTTACGTCATGTTGACGATGATTATTGTTATTGTCGTTGTTTATGTTGTTGTTTGTTTTTGTTGATGTCGTTAAGTAAGCTGTTTACTCTTCGTTGTGCTGCTAGTGTTGCTGTTGTTGCTTTTGTTGTTGTTGTTGTCGTTGTTGTTGGTTGTTGTTGTTGTTGATGTTGTTGATGTTGTTGTTGTTGCTACTGTTTTTGCCTGTCACATCGTTGTTTCATTACAAGCAGTAGTAGTAGGATAAATTCATTGTTACGTTACGCTGTTTGTGTACGTGTTTATGACGTCATTGTTTAGTTGTCATCGTCGCTGTTGTTGTTGTTTGCGTATGAATGACGTCGTTGTTTTGTGATACCTGTTTTGTTGTTTAGTTGTTATTTACGAGTGTTTGTTGTCATTCCTTCTATTGTTTTTTATTCGTTCTCTCTCTCTTTTCATCTTAACCATTATTTTATGAAAATTTTTGTAGTTTTGTATGTTGTAGTTTTGTTGTTTTGTATGTTACTGTTTTGTATGTTGTTGTTTTTGTATGCTGTTTTGTTGCTGTATTCTGTTTTGTTGTTCTGTATGTTGTTGTTTTGTATGTTGCTGTTTTGTATGCTGTTGTTTTGTATGCTGTTGTTTTGTATGTCGTTATTTTGTTCGTTGTTTATGACTGCTTTCCAAATGATTTTGTTGTTTTTGGATAAATTGAACACCGACAAATAGACAAAAGTAATCATACACTTACACACACACACACAGAGACACGCACACACACACAAACACCACACATGCACACACACGCACGCACACACGCACATGCACGCACAAACAGGCAGACAAATAAACAAAGATGTACGTTAGCAGGTTGATGTTAGATGATCGTGAATTGATTTGACATATGGCACAACATTAACAATACCTTTATGACTTATTGGCTTGCTTTTTGTATAAAAAAAAGAAAAATAATAAAAAAATAATAAATATCAACAACAAAAACAAAACTACTATACTACTTACTACTACTACCACTGCTGCTACTACGGCTACTACTACTCTTACTACTACTACTACTACAACTACTACTACTACAACAACTACTACTACTGTTACTGCTTCTACCACAACTACTACTACAACTAACCAAAACGTCGTCACCGTCATCATCACCATCACCACAACAACAACATTATCATCTTGGACATGATGTTAGCCTCACCGGCAAAGACATCAAATTATTTCCATTAGTTGCTTTCCATACATTTGTGTTCTTTGTTAAATAACATATTGTTCTTGGCAGGCAAATTATATATTTACTCGGTTTCTCTCTTTCTCTTGCTCTTCCTTTTTCTCTCTTTTTCGTCTTACCTCTCTTTCTCTCTCTTTCTCTCTCTTTCTCTCTCTTTCTCTCTCTTTCCCTCTCTCTCACTTTTTCTTTTTTCCTTGTTTCTCGGTTCTTCTTTCAATCTTTCAACTTCTCTCTTACTCACTTTCTTTCATTTTTTCTTTTCCTTCTCTCTCTCTCTCTCTTTCTCTCTCTCACTCTTTCTCTTTCTCTTTCACTATCTCTCTCTCTCTCTCTCTCTCTCTCTCTCTCTCATTGTCTCTCTTTCTTCCTTTCCTTCTCTTTCTCTCCCTCTCTCATTTAGTTTT
The DNA here is from genome assembly GCF_000326865.2 of Helobdella robusta. NCBI lineage: Eukaryota > Metazoa > Annelida > Clitellata > Rhynchobdellida > Glossiphoniidae > Helobdella > Helobdella robusta. The sequence continues at coordinate 1,401,268 of NW_008704659.1, read as the reverse complement.
TTTCTCATCTCTCATCCGTTTTTCTTCTGATGACTCGTACTACTACGAATGTCTGTATGCTATCAACAAATGAACGAATGCATTTCTTCCTGAAGAGGCAGGTCCACAAATGTACCAAATGTTTTGAAAAATAAAAATGTATACACGTATTGATGTATAAATTTATGTTGTTGACATACACAAATTTTATACAAACCCATACAAAAATGTTTAGAAATACATGCATGCACACACACAACAAATAAATTCACACATGCATACACACACATACATACACACACATACATATATGCACGCAAATACAAAAACACAAATGTACATTCACTGCACTCATTCATCGCATCATTCTTTCTTTCGTTCTTTGTCAATCCATCAATTCATCTGTTCTTTGCTTGCTCCTTGTCAAGCGTTAATTTGTCAGAAAGCCCCTTTGATTGGTCACATGATCTGTGTGTGTGCGTGCGTGCGTGTGTATGTGTGAGTGTAAGTATGTATGTGTGGGTGTGTGCGTGCGTGCGTTTTTTGTTCACTTGTCTGTGAGCTTGTTTGTCCGTCTATATGCGTTCATACATAATTAAGCATGTTTTTGGAATGTATGTCTATTTCATTTCGTTTCATATGTGTATATATTGGCAGGTGTTTGCACACTATATAGGTATTACTAATTAATTTTTGTTATAATGAATTTTCTTCATGTCTCTCAGCCTAGCCTCTCCAGATAAATGATTAAAAAATAAAATGACTGCGATAAATTACATTTGAGAGTAAATTAATAATAATATTAAAAATCTAAAATTTAAGAAATTCGTAATTGATTAAAGTTAAACATGACAAACGTGGTCCGATACGACGGATTGCATCATCGACAGCCCCACGCTCCCATGCCACTTCTGCTTTGGACGTCGCGTTTATGACGTTTTTTTTCTCATCAAGTGGTTCGATTCTAGTTCTTTCAAACCCATCGACTGCGAACTTGCATTTTCTTCTCTACTACAAACGCCGAAGAGCATCACGAAAAAGAAGCCTGAGTTGATTGAGTCCACATTTCTTCAGGTTGTCTTTGTATCGCCGCACTGGACCATTTGCGTGACGACTTCCGGTGGCCAGCTGTCCAAAGAACACCTGTCTGAGCATCCTTGAGTCTCCGGCATGCAAACGACATGGCCAGTCAAACGAAACTGGGCCAGGAGCATAAAGGCTTCAATGCCCGAAGTACCGCATATTTTTAGAACCTCTGTGCTGGGCACCTTGTCTTTCTATCTGATGTGTGCAATTTTACAGAGGCATCTCGTCTGAAACCGATTAAGCCTACGTATACAAACACACAAACAGATTCACATGCATACATAAATGATACATACATACATACACACATACATACACATGTATACAAACACATAAACAAACATACCAGATAATTTCAAAAACTTGCACGGACAAATAACTTGTATATAAACATATGCTTGCAACAATTACATAAAAATTGATGCTCCGTTCTGGAGGCTGTAGTTTTGTAGTTAATTTGTTGTTGATGTTGTTGTTAATTTGTAGTTAAAAAGGAAACGATAAGAAAGAGAAGGAGAAACAGAGAGGTAGAGAAAAAGAGAGAGATAGAAAGGGAAAGAGAGATAGATAGAAAAAAAGAGAGAGGGAGAGAGAGAGAGAGAAAGAAAGTAAGAGGAGGACATCGCTTGTAGAAATCATTCGTATTTAATGCAATGCGCATTATTCAGGGCTGAAGGAACATTTTGTTGGAGCGAAGCATCAAAAGAAATTTACATCGAGGCCTTACAAGATTGTGTGCACGTGTGTGCGTGCGTGTGTGTGTGCGCGTGCATCTGTGTGCTTGCGTGCGTGCATCTGTGTGCGTGCGTGTGTGTGCGTGCATCTGTCTGCGCGTGTAAGTGTGCATCTCTGTGTGCGTGCGTGCGTGCGTGCGTGTGTGGGTGCGTGATCATTATATATGTGATGTCGTCTGCATGTTTGTGACTTAACTCTTTGGCTCGCTTTTATTTTTTTTATTTTCAATGCAATAACTTCACTGTATTGTGGATACGAATTGAAATGTAGGCAAACCTTTGTTTTCATACTGGCAAAAATTTACTTGACAAATTTAGTTTGACACTGTTGCATGTGTACCAGTGTGTGTTTGTCTGCATGTTCTGATCTATCCATTGTTTATATGATTTGCGCAGGAAAATTAAAGTTACGAATTGTGGTGATGAAAAAATGAAGCTGAGCGAGTGAAAATAAAAAAACAAATTTAAAGAACAAAAAAGAAAGCAGAGGGGTGCACGAGAGAAAAAGAAAATGAAAGAGAGAAGAAAAGTATGCGTGGAAGAAGATGGGTAAAACGCATTAGAGCAAAGGTTAAAAGAGTATCAGACGGAGCAGGTTGTCATAAAAAACGCGTGCATAAATATTGTTGCCGGGCAACGATTGTTACAAATTTGTATGTTTGTTTGTATCTATGTTTGCGGTGTGTATATATGTAAGTATGTATGTTTGTATGTATGTATGTATGTTTGTATGTATGTATGTATGTATGTATGTATGCTTGTATGTATGTGTTTATGTATGTTTGTTTGTGCGTGTGTATGTGTGTAAATGTGTATCTATTTGAATTTTTGTCATGTTTTGTTGTTTTTTAATTTTTTTTCTTTTTTTTTTACGCGACCGGTCTTGACGGATCGTCGGCTTATTAACGCTATCAACAACTGCGTGTGTGTGCGTGTGTGTGCGTGTTTGTGAGTGCGTGTATGTATGTGTATGCATGTGTGTGCGTGTATGTGTGAGTGTTTGCGAGTGCGTTTATGTATGTGTGTGTATGCATGTGTGTTTGTATGTATCTGCACATATTAAATTAAAACAAAAAATAATGGATTTGTAAAAAAAAAATCCACAGCATTAAAAACATTAAAAACATCAACTGTTTCAGCAACAGCAAATGACACCATCACATCAACTCCACAACAGTTGATAAAAACAACAATAATACCAACAGCAACAATAACAACAATAATAAAAACAACAATAACGCTAACAACAATAATACTAATAACAACAGAATCAACAACATCAACAACAGCAGCAACTGACAAAATACATTGAGAATTTTCGCGCCAATTTGACAGACATTCTAATTTGCAGACGTCTTGTTAGCGCTGAAATAAGGGGAGGATATGCCTGCATTATGTGTCTTTAAACGCTATCAATGTTTTTATTTATATTGCTTCGTTTTGTTGTCGTTCGTTCGTTTGTTCGTTCGTCCGTTCGTTTGTTTGTTTGTTTGCAAATAAAATGATATGGTTTGTATTGTTTGTTTTTGTCGTCGTAGATGCTTACGACAATTTATTCATCCAAATGTCTGTTCTCTTGATCTTCCATCCGTCAATCCATTTATTCATTTATCAATTCATTCATCCATCCATCCATCCGTCTATCAACCATTCGTTCATCAATCAGTTCAACTATCCATCTATTCATATCATTCATTTGTTAATTTATTCATTCGTTTATTCATTCGTTCATTCATTCATTCATTCATTCATTCATTCATTCATTCATTCATTCATTCATTCATTCATTCATTCATTCATTCATTCATTCATTCATTCATTCATTCATTCATTCATTCATTCATTCATTCATTCATTCATTCATTCATTCATTCATTCATTCATTCATTCATTCATTCATTCATTCATTCATTCATTCATTCATTCATTCATTCATTCATTCATTCATTCATTCATTCATTCATTCATTCATTCATTCATTCATTCATTCATTCATTCATTCATTCATTCATTCTTATCCTTCCTTTTGTCCATCTTCCTCTTATCACGTTATTCATTTGCATACAAACGATTTAACGACGATGATGATCATGATGCAAACAATGACCAAGAAGAAGAAAATGACGATGATGAAGACGACGACGACGATGATGATGATGATGACGATGAATTAGTTGATGTTACTGACCAATAAAATGATGACCGCAACATTAATGATAATGAAAATGCTGATAACAAAGCAGAGTAACGGTCAATCCCATGATGATGATGATGAGGATGATGATGGTGGTGATGATGATGATGATGGTGATGATGGTGATAATGATGATGGTGGTGATGATGATGGTGATGATGACTGTGTTAATAACGACGATTATGATAATGATACGTTATGATGATGACGACGACGATGATGATGACAATGATGAAGCGCTAAACTTTTAAGCAAACCATCATATCTATTACAATCGTCAGAGGGCTTACGTCACAGAGCTCATCACATGTCTCTCATCATGATCCTTAACACTGTGAAACTGTTCACACATATTAAAACATACAATAAACATACACCCGTCACGCACGCACGCACGCACACATTCACAGACACACACGAACACATACACACATCCGCACCAACAAAACACATACACTCATGTTGTTTACCACAAAGTGGTTTTTCTAGAATGTCCTTATGGAGTGTTTGTTGATATAATTCCTTTTAAAAAATAACGTGAAACATTTTTTTGTGCTTTTGATTTCAATTTAATACATAGAATTGAAAAAATAAACAAAAAAAACTGTATCCAAAAAAAGATACAGTTACATTTGTTTGGATGCTTAAAAGTGGATTAATTGAAAACTTATTTTGATCGTCTTCGCAGCCGCTACAGGAAATAAAGATCGCTTGGACCGGAAACAATTCCTTGCTGCCGGAAATGACCGGGGAAACCCACGTGACTGTCGACATCTTGAAAATAAAAATGGCGGCAAATATTACAGAAACATCAACAATAATAATGAAAACAACGCCAAAAATACATCAAGTGATGGAAGGATGCACCTGTCGCGCTGCAAAAAACGCTGCGTAGCCAGCGATTCGCCGATGCGAAAATCAGAATCCGATCGTACAACAGCAGCTCCTCCAAACGAACTTCCGAAAATAAAAAACGCCGATGTGACGTCATTGCACGTGAGCGGAAGTGAATTAAAAAAGGATAACGACGGCTTTAAAAAGTTAAACAAAGACACGCCGCTAAATTTGACCAAACCGAAATATTTGAATCGAAAAATGGTTGACGAACTTTCCACCACACCTAACTACCATTTGAAAGGTTCAGCCACTGGCAATGATGATGATGATGAGGAGGAGGAGGAAGAGGAAGAAGAAGAAGAAGATGATGATGATGATGATGTTGATGCTGCTGCCGATGATGATGATGATGATGAAAGCAAAGTTAACAAAATCACGCACAACAACCGTAAACGTCGTAAAACGATTGATGATGATGATGATGATTATTGTGATGGTGATGATGATGATCATGATGTTGATGTTGGTCATGATGACGATGACGGTAATAATGATGAGGAGGACGGTGACGATGATAATATTAAAGATGATAAAACAAGCGTCTTAGTTAAGCAGGAGTTTGTGTACGGAATGGACACAACCAAACAGCATCATCATCGTCGTCATCATCGTCAACTGGATAATAATAATAATAACACCATCTGCAATAACAAAAATAATATTAATTATAATAATAATAATAACATTAATAATAATAATAATTCTAGTAATGATAATGATGATGATGTAGAAAACTGCAAAGCAGCAACATCACCAATATTAGATGACAGTTACGAAGATTCATTCAAACAACAACAACAACAACAACAACAACAACAACATCAACAACAACATCGTAACAACAAAAACGTTTACAGCAACAACAACAACAACAACAACATTTGCATGCAGCAAGCACACAGTAGCTACCTCGAGTTTTGCTATCGTCTTCAACAGCAGCAGCAACAACAACTACACCAACATCATCAATTACAACAACAACAACAACAGCAACAACTGTTGCATCATCAACAAAAACAACAACAACAAAATTCTGAAAACCATATGTTAGTGGCTACTGATGTTAGCGACAAGTCACCAATATTTTTCTCACATGTTCCTTTCGACAAGGTCTGCCAGTTTTTTTAAATAATAATAATAATAAAAATAATTGTGAATTTTTCAATATTTTTTAATTGACAATTTTATTTATTTATATTTCAAATTGAAAATAAATGTAGATAAATTTACCCCATACAATTTTTTTAGAAGTTATTATTTAAAAATTTGCACTCTTAACACTCCATTGAAAATTTGATCCCCTAAATAGAAAGTCATATTTTTTATAGAACTTAACTTAATTGGTTCGAACAAATTAGTGAATAATTAAAATCATTTATAAATAACAAGGTAATAATTAATTAGATAAAATTTAATGAAATTGGGTTTCAAATTAATCAAAACATTAATTTTATATTCGCTAGGAGAAGCTCCTCCAAGCCATGGTAACCAGAAACATGTTTCCACAGCCCCACCTGCCGATCAACCTGCCGCCATATTTCGGCCTGCCCTATCCATTGTTCCCCCACTTGGCCGCACCGCCGCACGCCATTCTACCTCACCTCAATCCTCATCACCATCAGCAGCAGCAGCAGCAACAGCAGCATCATCAGCTACATCCTCCCACTCCCCATCATCAACAGCATCCACAACATCATCAAAATTCTCCGAGGAGTAACCATGGGCATCATCACCCCCACCCTGGACAGCAAGCAGGTCAGTCTCCGGTTCAACTGCAGCAGCAGCAGCAACTGCTGCAACCACAACAACGAAGTGCTGGTGGTCTGTCATCGCATCTCAGTCCTAATGATGGTAGGCTGGTGAAAAATTATTCATATTTACAAATGATAATTTATATTATAATTTTAATATTATTATTATCACTCAGTTATTATTATGGTTATTATTTGTGTTACAATGATGATGATGATGATGATGATGATGATGATGTTTAACAGCTTACAGAAACAAATTCGATGTGGACCACACAGGGCAGCATCCCTTGCACGGTAACAATATTTAATTTTTATCTTTTGGCAAAAAAATATTTTTTATTATTATTACACTCACACACACCCACTTAAACACGCAAACCACACCACACACACTCACACACACGCACACACGTAACAACAACAACACTTCCCATACAACAACCCATTCAGGGACTAAAATTTTTGGCCCGAAAATGGTAAGACCAATGAAAAACAGGGACGAAACGAACAAGCCCCACGTTAAAAGGCCTATGAACGCCTTCATGGTCTGGGCTAGGGAAGAGAGGCGGAAAATCCTGAAAGCTTGTCCGGATATGCACAACTCCAGCATAAGTAAAATTTTAGGTCATCATCAGATTACTGTGATTAGGATGATGATGATGATGATGATGATGGTGGGTGTGGTTATGGTGATAATCTTCATCATCTTCATAATCATAATCAGGATCGAAATGGAAAGCAATGAGTAACGCGGACAAACAGCCATACTATGAGGAGCAATCGAGGCTGAGCAAGTTGCACATGGAAAAACATCCGGACTATAGATACAGGTTTGTCGGCCGTTTATTTGTTCGTTCGTTCGTTCGTTCGTTCGTTCGTTTGTGTGTTTGTGTGTTTGCTTGTTTGTTGCTATAGTTTTTTTATTGTTTCTTTGTTACTTCCTTAATAATCATCATCATCGTCGTCGCCATCATCATCATCATCATCATGAACATCAGGCCTCGTCCAAAACGAACCTGCATCGTTGATGGTAAGAAGCTGAGAGTGTCAGAATACAAGCAACTGATGAAAACCAGACGACAGGACGTTAGGCATTTGTGGTACCACAACAACCACACCACCACAACCACCACCACCACCAACAACAACAACAGCAGCAACAACATCCACGACAGCCACAACAACAACAGCAGCAGCAACAACGAACACAACGATAATGATAGTAGTAACTTGCCCTTGCATTGTTAGTCCTGACTGCAGAAAGTAATTTCAAAAACTAGACCGATAAACTTGATTTAGAAAAATATTCCAAATGATAAATTGTTAGATATGTAAAATAATTTGCATTATTCAAAAAAATAAGCTTAGATTAAAATATTCAATTAAAACTTTCAATCAGATTTTCATCACCATTCGCGTGTGGCCCAATCATCTCCAGTCTTTCCAAACTTTAACCCCTCCTCTCTGACGTCACAACTACGTCTGTCCAATCAGAGCACGGGCGGTCGATCCGGCCAGCCAATGAGGCACTTCCTTATCGGACCTCTATCCAATGAGAGTCGTTATTCAAACTCAAATTCAGACGTTGATACAAATCATCGCGACGACGACGAAGATGAATATGACGTCATCAATGATGACGATCCGGCGAAGAAAAACAACAGAGAGGCTAACGATGATGATGGTGGTTGTGGTGAAGATGATGATGATGACGACGACATTAACGTGTAAATACGTCAACTGTATATATTATATTGTTATATATTATTTAGTATAATAAATATAAAATATTATATTATATTATAATTAAATAATTATGTATATTTTATTATATATTAAACCCAAGGGTAAAATGCTTATATTACATTCTGTTCTAGTAACCTATTGCTAGTATTTTCTATTGTTTAGTATTTGTCGTAAGTGCATATAATTGTGTGCATGTATGTGTGTGGAATTGTGCGTGTGCGCGTGCGTGCGTGCATGCGTGTGTGTGTTTGTATGTGCGTGTATAGTTATGTGAAAGTGTAAGTTTCCTATTTCGAAACCTATATCATAATATTGGATATTGGAAACATTAAAGATATTTATAATAATTTCTTTATAATAATAATAACAACAACAATGACAATAATAATAATAAAATAATAATAATACAGTTTCAACAACGTCAACATCAACAACAACAACACAAACAACAATAGCAACAAAATAAACACAGACGACAACATTTGAAACGGACACCAACATTACAATATTATTGTAACAAAAGACAGCCACGTTCAATTAATTGAAACCAATTAGCATAACTAATTAAAGCCAGTCAACATAATTAACTGAAGCATACATGTATAGTTAATTAGCCAATTAGTAATAAAGAACCATCAAATTTTAAACTGCAGCTGCCATATCAAATGTTCCTCCATTATAAATAAACTTCATTGTAAGCAAAGGCAACATTGAAATGGGGCAGAAGTCAAGAGAAGGTCGGCGGGGTCACAGCCCCATACCCTTAACGAATAAAGGTCAATACAGAAAACTGACCTTTACCAAAAACTAGTTGCATGCATTATGACAGCATAATTAATAGCCACATGTTATCAAGTATATGAGTTGAAAATTATTAAGAGATTACCTTATATATGTATACGCATACATACACCCATACACACATGCCACACTCACTCACACACACACAACACACTCACACACACACTCACACACACACTCACACACACTCACACACACATGCCACACACACACACACACACGCACAACACACACACACACATTTGTTTGAATTCATTGTGCAATGCTATATAAAATTGTCTTGTTTCTCTAGAGCTAAATGGGCGTCTGTATATTAGATATTTATTTATATTATCCCTTATTTTCTTACCTTTGTTGTGCTATGTGTTGTTTTTAATAAAAAAAGTGAAAAATATTTTGGCTATTTTTATTATTAATACAGTAATTATTTCTTTTTATTTGTTACGAATTAATTAGCAAAAATGTCAACAATAATTTTCTTACAAGAATATTTATGCTTTTATATATATATATATATATATATATATATATATATATATATATATATATATATTATGTTGATAATAATGACAATAATAAAATAATAGTAATAATCATATTATTATTCAATATTTATTTTATTATTTTTATTTTTGAACTTATTTGTTGGCTATGTGCAATTTGACAATTTTAAATAGAAAAAATTATTACTATCCTTATATTTAAATAATTATAATGAAAATAATAATTAAAACTATTATTATTATGATTTTTTTTATATAGAACCAAATTAAACTTCGATTTAATTTTATCGTTGCTTGTATTGTATCATTGAGAGAATTAAAATATGTATTTTTAGTATACAATGAATTAGATTTTTTCCGATTTGAATGATAGATAGAAAGAATAAATGAATGGATGAATGATTGAATGAATATATCTATGTTTGATTGAATGAATAAATAAATGAATGAACGAACGAACGAATGAATGAATGATAAATTGACAAATGTTTGAATCAATAAATGATTGAATGTATGTATCATACAAATCGATGTAGTAATGTATGTATGAATGAATAAATGATTGGATTAACTGGTTATATATATATATATATATATAGGATTCAGACTATCAGATATACAGTTGCTTAGAATAGTCACAGCGTTTCCACCATTTTTCAGCATGTTTCAAATAAAATTTAGAATACATTGAGATAGTTGAGTTATACTAAAAGAAGTATGTGTGACAACAAGTAATCAGTAAGAGTAGAATAGTAATACTAATAGTAATAATGAGAATGATAATAGTGACAAAGGGAATGTTGGAAAATGGTGTTATATGAAGAGAGAGAAAGAGAGAGAGAAAATAGAGAGAAAGAGAAGGAGAGAGAGTGAGAAAGAGAAGAAAAATTGAGTGAGCAGTGAGATTTGTTTAACTAATAAATTAAAAAATTAATTACATATTAAAGAAGAATTCATTTCAAATGAAATTTTTAAAACCCTAGAACGATGATGACGACGACTATTACAACGTTTTTCATACCCCAGCGATTAGTCATACCATTGTTTTTAAAATAGGAAAAATATCCGTTACCACCATCATCATCGTCATCATTATTATTATTATTATTATTAATAAAACTATTATTATAATTGTTGTTGTTGTTATTATAATTGTTGGCAGCTGCCTGGAGACCGTTATTGCGAGAATTATGCCGATGATGAAGAAGATGATGTGGTTGCTGTTGATGCTTCTGCATTAATAGACGATGCTGTTGGTGTCGCTGGTTGTGGTTGGTGTGGTAGTACACGGATTCGATCTGGGAGTACTTGATGACGTTCGCAAGCGGCACGTCGTGAAGGAAGCTGCCACCGTGCCGTGTGAGAAGCTCGCGTATGTGCTTCGAGCTGCTGAGGCAAGGATGCTGATGATGAGGATGGTGGTGGAAGTTATGATGATGATGTTGGATGTGATGGTGGTGATAATGATTTGGAAATCTACTACGACGACGATAATGATGATAATGACGATGAAGATGATGACGATGATGATGACGATGATGATGAAGATGATGATGATGCTGATGATGATGATGATGACGATGATGATGATGATGTTGAAAAATGTATGAAGACGCTGATAATGATGATAGTGATGGTGATGTTGAAGTAAGTTGAGATGAAAATGATGTTTAGTATGGTGAAGAAAGGACGTTAAACGATGATAATAATGATAATGCATTGTGATAATGATGATGATAACAATAAAATTGTCATAAGATGATGATGATGATGATGTGATGATGATAGCAAAACTCGTGTTCGTCTCGGTGATCATTAATCTTTAGATGAATAGGATGATAACAAAACAGCAACAACAACCACAACAACAACAAAACAAAAAATATGAACCAATTTTTTCAACAGGTTGCCATTGTTAACTGGAAAATTATTAACATTGTTGTTGTTGTTGTTGTTGCCGCTGTTGTTGTTGTTGTTGTTGCGGCTCATTGTATCAATTTTATTATTATTATTATAGATTTCATTACTACTATTGTTGTTGTTATTATTTTTATCGTTGTTGTTGTTGTCGTTGTTGTTGTTAGCGTATACAAATTCGTAAATTAAATTTTCGCTGGATGTATGGCGGAGTACTATCTGACATTCCCTCGAGTGTCCGCTCAACTGAAAATATAACGAAATCGTCATTAAATTTTAAATCAATATTTGAATAATTAAAAATAATATGGGAAAAAATATTTAATATTATATTACAATTAAATTTAATTACATTGCAAATACTTTACAATTCCTTACCTTACACAAATTTTTTTTTTATTATTATTCTTTAAAAATCAGGATCTGACAGACGCAGAAACTGTAACAACATGCAAGGCAGTAAAACAAAATTAAACAAATAAGTGAGGAAATAAATACAAAAAATGAGGAAGAGAAATGATAAAACATGAAAAATACTTTACAATTCCTTACCTGACATTACAATTACATTACTAACGCTGCTCTGTGAAAGAGGGCCATTTATGTAGAGTAATATTCGGTTGAATAGATCGGTAATCGAGTCGATACCGACACCGATGTACTTCGATAGGTGGGACAGCTCGACTGAACTGTAGCCGATGTGAAGAAAGAGGCCTGCATGGTAGTGGTGATGACGATGATGATGACGGTGATGATGATGATGACGGTGATGATGATGATGACGGTGATGATGATGATTTGATGAGGATGATAATGATGTTAATGAGGATGATGTTGATGTTGATGATGCAGACGACTAAGATGATGGTGATGGAGTCGATGATGATGGCAATGATGATGATGTCGATGATGATGATGATGATCTTGACCTTCGGGAAGGTCGACCCTGTATGGTGGCTTGACACAAATGACCTGACCCCGATGACAACCGCACTGCCCTCTATCTGATAGACTGAACCTCGAACCATCATCTGTACCATCATCATCATCATCATCGCCATCACTATCCCACAATCATCATCGCCACCATCATCTATATCATCATCATTACCATCATCAACTTCATCATCATCATCGTCATCATCATCATCATCGTCATCGTCATCATTACCATATAGAATGCTTCTATCGAGACAAGAGGACTTTTGTAGACAAGGCAATGATAGGCACGATGACGACGACGATGGTGATGATGATGAGTAAGTCGGGTTGATGTGACATTGACATATGACTGAACACGGCTTTTTCTTATTAAACATCTAAATAAAATTAATGTTAATCACTCTATTATTTTGCTGTTACTAAATACTGATAAATAATACTAGTTACTTGAATAGAGAATCCATTTTTAAAGAATTGAGTTGGTGATGATGATGACGATGAAGATGATGGTGATGACCATAATGACGATGGAGGTGGCTGACTTTGTTGGGCATACACTTTGCTTATTTCGTAATTGTTACAATCTGTCATGTGAATGAAAGTATTTTGGCATTTTAATCGGTGTCGGAGTCAAAGTCGATAGGAGTCGGATATTTTTGACGGAATCGGTTTCGGTAATTTTTTGGAGACTGGAGTTTGATTGAAGCCAGGAGTCGGATATTTTGCATCAGATTAATGAAGTATTAACTATTCAATTAAGTTTTATCATTCGGTAAATAAAATTTTTTTAAAGATGACGTTATTTAAAAGATGTATAAGCGTGTTTAATATTAAATTAGATGCCAATAAGTGAATAAAATCACGTAGTTTTCTCTCAGTAAATTTTAAGACATAAATTTAAAGTAATTTTATAAAAAAAAAAAACAATTAGATTGACCGATTTTAAGTGTTTTTCATATCAATTTTTATTTAGTGGTAAAATTTGGGTTAAAGGTATGAAGCAAAAGTTGGTAATTGTCACCATACTCAGACGCCGTGATTTCAATGTTGAATCATTAATAATTTTCATTATTGTAAATTTAACTAGAAACGTAATGAAAATAAATTGATAATTAATTGATCAATCAATCAATTAACCAATCAATCAATCAATTAATCAATCAATTAATCAATCAATTAATCATTTAATCAATTAATTAACAAATCAATCAATCAATTAATTAATCATTCAATCAATTTATCAAGCCAGCAACCAGCCAATCACTCGGTCAGATAACTTTATATAGCGCAATTTTTATAATAATAATACGGTTCATAAAATAAAAAAATTATTCACCGATAGTTTCATTTACTTTTCGCGCCACATCACCATCATCATCACCGGCATTATCGTCGTCTTCATTGTTATTCTTATCAGTGACGTCATCATCGTCGTCATCAATAATTTTGCCGACGATTGGGCGGTCCACAAGTCCTTCGGAATGAAGTTCATTTTTAAAAATTTACTACTACTATTATTACTACCATTATTACTACTACTACTTCTATTACTGCTACTACTACTACTACTACTACTAATACTACTACTACTAATACTACTACTACTACTAATACTACTACTACTACTACTACTACTACTACTACTACTACTAACCTAGACAGTAATTCTTGTAATGTAGTAACTTTCTGTATGACTGACATCTCTTGTATTCCGCTGCAGTACTACTACTACTACTACTACTACTATCACCACCATCGCCACTACTACTACTACCACTGCTGCTGCCACTGCTACTACTACCAACAGTAATATTACTTAGCACGTTACTCAGATTACTAGCTTTAAGTTTGTTGCTTTTCGCAAAGCAAGTACAATTGGTACTTAACAAAGTACCCATTAAGTATACTATTGATGCGGTGCACTTCTGATTCTCCTGACATCTTGCAAATGAAGAAGTTTTATAATACTTGGGAGTCTCGACAGGGCAATGATGATTGAAATCGTACCAAGACTGTCTACGTTTTTAAGGATTGTAAAAAGTAAATTTACATTTCTCTAACCAATTCTTCAAAAATTTCATCCACAAAAATATCAACAATTGTATATACGCTGAATTCAATGTGAGTTAATTCTATTTAGTAGCATGCAGCATTAGATGATGAAGGCATGTGACTTCTTATATATTTGTATTTCTAAATAATTCATTGAAAATTCTCTCCTCATTCAATATTTTAACATTTTGATTAGATAAAATTCAAACTAGATTCGGATAAAACTTCGAGAAAATGTACAACTAACAACTAATAAAAACAAAATAAAAAACACTGAAAAAAGATGTGGCAGCAACAGCAACAGCAGCAGTAGCAGCAACAACAACAACCACCTGCAGACGTCATCATCAATGCACCTATCGACCAGATGCGTACACAGGGGTGGGGGTAATTCAACCCTACTGCATGTCGGTATGATGACCTCTTTTAATTTCAAACATTTTGATTGGATGACCTCGTTTCTGCTATCCAATGAAACTGAAGATGGCGAGGACGATGACGGCGATGATGATGATGATGGTGGTATTGGGAGAGAAAATGATGATGATGATGATGATGAGGAGGAGGAGGAGGAGGAGGAGGAGGAGGAGGAGGAGGAGGAGGAGGAGGAGGAGGAGGAGGGCGGGTTAGGACAGCCACAGAACAACATGGAACGTGCCAGATCTGGCTTAACCTTGTGGAGAATTTTTTTTTTGTTATTTTACATGCTAAAGCAATAATTATGAATAATAATAATACATAACACAAATAATAATAATTAATATTAATATTATTATTATACAATAAAAATAATAATATAATATTGTCCATAACAAATATGAATCACCTTCATAAAAAAATTCCTAATCTGAGTGAGACAAGATTTTCTGTTGCAGTGGTCGCCGTTAGACTCCCAGTAGCAAGCGTGCATCATGCTTTCCAGGTAGCTGGAACATTGTTGGTCTAAGTTGCAACGTCTGTAGACATACAAGCAACAGCTGATCGGCGACATGCGACGGTCTGATTGTGGCAAGGATGAACATCCGTTCGAGGTTTCTGCTTGTGGGTTTGTTTATTTGTTTGTGAGTGTGTGTGTTTGTTTACCGTAAATAAATGGCGTTTAAACTGTTGTCTGTGTGCGTGCATATGTGAGTATGTGTATCTGTGTGTTTGCCTGTCTGTGTCTTTGTTAATTAGTTAGATATCTAGGTATAATTATTAATTTTGTTGTTAGTGAAAATAATTCGCACCAGACGACAACGCCAGTGTCTTCTGCTCTGAAAATGTCAGCTCTGGTAACTTCGATGTATACACGAAGTAGGGGGCGGAGTCTGGGTGTGAATAAATTAATAAATTTTAATATATTATTAAATTAGTGAACTAGAATACATGAATGAGTTATTCACTTGATAAAATTAAAGAGATATGAACATAATCTGTATGTTGAAGGAGGCGCAAATTATAGTGCTTGGCTTGTTTGATCCCAAAAAATAATAAAAGTAATAAGAAAATCTCAACCAACCCCAACACGCATTGCTCAACAAATTTTGTTGAAATTTGTGGCACTTTTTGTTGAGTTGTTGATTTTTGAAGTGTCCACATTGGCAACTCAGCAAGTCGCGTGAATGTTTCCTCAGTGAAATCAGTGAAAGGTGGCAGGCGCTCCTTCGTTCGTTCAGTTATTCGTTTATTTATTTCTTTTTTACCAAGTTATTCACTCACTCAATCATTCGTTCATCTATTTGTTTATTTATTCAATGGTTTGTTTGTTCATTTATTTGAAAACTTTTTCGTTCGTTCGTTCTTTTCTCTTGTTCATTGTTCATTTATTCATTTTTTTACTCGTTCATTTGTTAATTCGTTCAACCGTTCGTCCGTTCATTCATTCATTTATTCATATTTTTAATAATAAATCCTATCATTCATTAAACAAACAAACTAAAACACGAACAACAAAAACACAAACAAGAGAATAAAAGAATACACACAAACCAACTGAACAACAATCAAACTAACAACAGAAGCACACAAACAAACTAAACAACAAAAACACAAACAAACAAAAAACATACAAACCAATTATTCGGCAAACATCTTTTTGTATTTTTGTTCTCGCGACACTCCGCCCTAAACGTCGCCAGACTCTCCAGACATCTGGATTCGCGCGAACACCATCTCCTCCTCCACAAGCAAGATTTCTCATCGATATCATTATCAGTATCATCGCCGTTATTATCATTATCATCACCATTCTTATTATTTTTATTATTGTTGTTGGTGTTGTTTTTGTTATTATTTAGGAGATTTTTGTCGTTGTTGTTGTTGCTGTTGTTGATGACGTCATTTTCGTCGTCATCGTCATCGTCGTCGTCATCGTCAGTGATGACGTTCGATATAGCATCTTTCTTTTCCGGTTTCGATATCCACGATACGTTAGGTGAGGTCCCTATTCGTCGTAATCATCATCATAGTCGTCGTCATAGTGATCATCATCATCACCATTTTCATCCTTTTCCTCCTCCTCATCATCGCCATCATCCTCCTCCTCCTCATCATCATCATCCTTTTCCTCCTCTCCATCATCATCACCATCTTCATCATTATCAACTTTATCATCATAATCGTCATTAGAATGGTGATCATCTTAGCCAGGTGTATTCATGTACACACGGATATCAATTAATCATTGTTTGTATTTACAAATTTTAATCTCACCAACGTTTAACTATCGTCATTATTCATTCATTTGTTCATTCATTCATTCATTTGCTCATTTATTCATTTGTTCATTCATTTGCTCATTCATTCATTTGTTCATTCATTCATTCATTTGTTCGTTCATTCATTTGTTCGTTCATTCATTTCTTTATTTTTTTATTCATTCATTCTTTAATTGATTTATTTTTTCATTGATTTATTTTATCACTAACATCATCATCATCATCATCGTCGTCACCACAATCATCATCATCATCACCACCATCACCGACATCATCATCATCATCACCATCATCATCGACATCATCATCATCATCACCATCATCATCGACATCATCATCATCATCACCAAGGCAAGCAGACCCACCTAGACAGCTGTGTAGAAAGATCCTATTCTGAAAATCCAGGCACTCCTTATCGCTCTGCAGACTGCTAGAAGCGAAGCACATGCAGTTCAGGAAAAGTGGGTGGGTCTGTAGTGACGTCAGCAGGGCACGACATTCCGCCTTTGTCGATGATTGACAGGTGTAAACTAGTTCGTGAATGTTAAGTAGGTCACTAGTTAGATCATGATTACTCACAGTATATTCACAATATCTAATGAAATATTTTTCCAACCAACCGCCCAAGCCAACCAACCAGCCAGCCAAGATAACCAGCTGACCAAAACAACCAGCCAGCCAACCAAGACAACCAGCCAGCCATCTAGCTCTAGCCAACCAATCCGAAATCCACTTTTTTATTAATTAAACTTAATTAACCAATCAAATAACTTCGGGTCACTACCATCCAACCAATCAATCACTCAACCATAAAAACGAGCACATATTTTTTTAATGCACTTTAGGCCATGAAATTAATTATAACAGACGAGTCAACCAACCAATCAACAGATGATGACAGTGATGATGATGACGACGACAATAAAAACATAAAATCAGCAGGTATCAGTGAAAAATATAAATAAATAGCATTTTTAAAAAATGCCTTCCATATATCGAACCGCAATCACGACGGCTGCACACCCGGTTATATCGAATTATGAAAATCAAAAAACTTCACGCTGATTAATATATGTATGTGTAAGTAAAAGGTGTGTATGTGTGTGTGTGTGTGTGTGTGAAAGAGAGAGAAAAAAGAGAGAAAAAGAGAGAGAGAGAGAGAGAGAGAGAGAGAGAAAGAGAAATAATGAATGTGTATGTGTGCTTGTCTTATATATATATACTTGAGAGCTCTTAGAAGTGTTAATAAAAGACGCTATATAAATTAATCAATAACAATAATGACAAAAATAATAATACAGATATTATTACAACTTATTATTATTGTTGTTATTTACTTATTGTTATTATTGTTGTTACTGGTACGTCAACAACAACAACAATAATAATAATAATAATGTTCCAAGCAGTTATAATATTTCCATTATTACGCAAAAAATGAATGAATCACAAATGAAAGAAGATAGAAAGAGTAGGTGTAAGTATATTGGTGTGTGTGTGTGTGTGTATGTGTGTGTGTGTGTGTGTATTGCGTCGTGTATGCTGGTGTGTCTGGCGCATGTTGGCGTGTATTTTGCATGTTGGTGTGCGTGTGTGTTTGTGTGAGTTGTTTGTCTGTTATTGTATGTTCATTGTATGTTATTTATGTATATTTTATATTGATAGCATTTTGTATATCAGTATATTAGTGTTAAAACGTAGTATGGTATTGGTAGTGTATATATTATATATTTGTATTTGTATTAGATATTTGTGTGTATGTTTTCAACTGTGAATACGTTGTAAAATTGTGCATATGTTGTATAATAGTATGTGTCCTGTATTGATTTGTATATTGTTTATTGTATATAGTACTGGTGTGTACAACGGAGTGTATTGGGGTGTGTTTTGGTGTGTATATTGGTAGGTAAGATGAAGATATTTGATGTATTACGATAGAGCGAGTGATTGTTTTGCATTAGGTTGATCTATTCCTATCATTAATTTTCTATTGTCCTGTTTGTTTGTTTGTTTGTTTATGTTTTTTGTATGTTTTTGCGTTTTGTATGTTGGTCCTATATGTGTGTTTTTTTGTTTTGTATGTTTCGTTTTGTATGTTTCGTTTTGTGTTTATGTTTTTTGAAATAATTTTTCCGTATATTTGATTTTTGTGTGTGTATATTTTGAATATTTTTTTTTGTATACATGCATGTTAACATATTTTATATCCATATTTGTTTGTCTGGTTTTATGTGTGTTTGTTTGTATGTTTGTAGGTATTTTTGTTTGTAAGTAAACAGGTATGTATCTTTATTTGATTGTGTTTTGTGTATAATGTTTGTCTTTGATTGTTCGTTGATTCTAAAATTAAATGCAATTGAATGCGATTAGAAGCATATGTTTGAGATACATTTATTGATTTTTATAAAACGTTTGATGCATGTTTTTTTTGTATGTGTGTGTGTTTGTGTGTGTGTGTGTGAGTGTGTGTGGTGTGTGTGTGAATGTGTGGTGTGTGTGTGTGTAACAACAACAACATCATCATCATTCTCATCAATCACATATCACCATCATCGTCCCCACCACCATCATACGCAATCTTTTCAATAATGCTTTTAGAAGTTTTTTCAAGTTTGCTCTCTTTTTGTCTATCGTTGTAATTGTTGCATCAACATCATCATCAACAGCCATTGTAGTAGCAGCAACAGCAGCAGCTGTCGTAGCAGCAGCAGTAGTAGTAGTAGTAATAACATAAGTATATAAACTCATAACACTTATCTTAAGAATGTCTTCTTCCCAGCAACAATACCATAGAATTTATAAATTTCAAATTGGCTTCATCGAATTGTCACCGAATCTAAAGCGCTGTGCTTGCGCATGCGTTCGAACGCACGCACACGCGACGCGCACACTTTCTTACACACTCCTTCACGCACAAACGCACATGCCCAGGATCATAAACACACACGTCAGTCACGACACACTCAAACACA
>NW_008704659.1:1379739-1380684 GCF_000326865.2 Helobdella robusta | reverse complement strand
GTACACACACGCACACACACGCACATACACACGCAAACACACAGCCGTGATAGCGCAGTTAACGAATGGGGATTTTTACTCATTTTGTTATCATTCGTATGAATAGTCCAGGGATGAAAGTGGCTTTGATATCATCATCACTATCACCGCTAGTCAACTTGACGTTCACCATACATCAGCATCAATAGTAATTAGTATCATCATTAGAATTATCATCATCGTCATCATCCTCGTCATCGTCATCATTACTACCATTGTCATCATCATCATCGTCATCGTCACCATCATCATCACTACCATCGTCGTCCTCATCGTCATCATCATCATCATTCCTTCCAAGCATGGATGGTCTGCAAGGAAGGACCAAATAATTAGTCTCATTTAGAGAACTAACATAGGGGCTTCTAAGCCAGACACCATGATGATGATGGTGATGATGGCGATGATGACGATGATGACGACGACGATGATGATGATGATAGTGGTGGCGCTGATGATGATGATAACAGTGATGATGTTGATGATGATAGTGATAGAAAAGAAGAAGATGATGAGGCTGATGAGTATGACGATGAATGAACATGATCACGAATATGATCGTGATAAATATGGCTACAATCAATAATGATAATAAGGATGATGAAGACGATGATGATGATGATGTTACTTGTGACGGTTATGATGATGATGATGACGACGACGACAATAACAATGATAATGATGATAATGATAATGGCGGTTTAAACATTTCCTGAGTTAAACGTCAAAGAATGTTATTTATGCCTTGCTACAAACCACAAAAATATAAAGACGTTGACTCTTTTTCTTCTGATGATGATGAGGATGATGATGACGATGGTGGTGATGATGACGATGATGATGATTGTGACGATGGTGGTGATGGTGACGATGAGGAGAAAAAAAGTGAATAGTGATATTGATATA
>NW_008704659.1:1366508-1379689 GCF_000326865.2 Helobdella robusta | reverse complement strand
TGAAAAAGGAAGAGAGAAAATAAGAGTAAAAGAGAGAGAGAGAGAGAGAGAGAAAGAGAACAGGAGAATAATGTTAGTTTTTGTAGCTAAAGTACTAAAGAAGACAAACTAACATACATTCTACGAACTTTTATCTGATTTGATATCAACATTACATGTCACGTTTTGAGTAGTTTACACACACCACACACACGCACACATACATACAAACATACACATACATACATACAAACATACACATACATACATACAAACATACACAAACATACATACGCATACACGCACGTAAATAAACAAACAAAAAAAGGACAAATATGAAAAATCATTTAATTTCACATAATTAAAACACATGATACAAAAAAAAACACAATACACTACACAGAATACGCAACAAGTAACACGAATAAATACAAGAGAAGTGATGTACCATTGTTTGTGAGTGCAGTACTCGGCGAATACTTGTTGTTACATTACCGGTTGTCGAAAGGATATCGGGTTTCGGACATCTTATGCTGTTTGTTCTTTGTTTTTACTCGTGTTATGTTTCTTTGCGTTATTTTTTCTACGCTGTTTGGTTTTTGTATTAGGTTGTATTAGGTAGGTATTTTGTGTACTTTGTTGCATTCTCTCGTTTAATGTTTTTTTTTTTTTGGTTCTCTGTATTTTTTTTATGTGAGACAAATAGTTGTATAAATTGGGTAGGAAAAAATTTAAATCGCTGTCACTAATTGTGTTTATATATTTTTGTTTTTAAAAAAATTTCCACATGGGATGAAGTTTAGAAAATTTCTTGGCGAAATTTCGTTTTAAAAAACTATTTTTGTGATGCTAATTAACGTCTCTATATAATCAAATAAGTTTTTAGTGGTGTATAACATTATATAACTATAAAAATATATATATATATGTGTGTGAGTGTGTGCGTGTATGTAAATGTGTGTGTGTGTACGTGTGTGGTGTGTGCGTGTGTCTTGTTACATCCAATTTTTTATTATGATGTTTTTACCATACAGTCTAACATTATATAAACATATAAAGACTGCGGCCAAATGTTTCTACATTCAAATGATAATGATTTAACACCTTAAAACTTTTAACTTTAAACTATACACATACACACAAACACACTCTTTTCATTTCTACTACTCTCTCTCTCTCTCTCTCTCTCTCTCTCTCTCTCTCTCTCTCTTTCTCTCCAACGCTAATGACACGGACAACAATGATGATCATGAGTTAATTTTTCTTGCCGTTAAGTAATCCATTTAAGAGAATTCAATGACATTATTTTTTTTTGTTTTTTTTGCATTGTTTTGTATTTTTCAAAAATGCAACTTTGATAAATACAAAGATTGTTTTACAAACAATGTTTATACAATGTTGCTTTGTATTGTTTGTTGTTTTTTTTTCTATACATTTTTCTTTCAATTATTAGATGTAAAAAAAATTTAAACAAAACTTTTTGTTCTAGTTTTGATGAGAAAAAAAATAAAGAAAAACTTTTTTGCTACATAAATGCAAGCAAAAAATATACATGCAGATAAAAACAACCAAAAAACATACAAAAAACAAACACAAACAAACAATGACGTAAAAAAACTAAAAAAAGGTATATAACGTCGTTCGTTGATATTTTTCTGATGGTCTGAAGTTTTGTTTTTACAGAGGATGAAAAATTCCATTATTGTGACATCAACATACTAAAATGGTTCAACAAAAAATACAACAAAAAAATACAACATCAGATGCAAAATATACAAACACCAGATACCAAAATATACAAACATCAAATACGAAACATTTAAACATCCAGTACAAAACATACAAACAATAGATACCAAGAATAAAACATCAAAAAGAAGACACACAAACCTCAGCCACAAATGATACAAAGTCAGTTAATACAGGAAATACAAGCAACAAAAAGCGTAACATCAAATGAAAATAATACCACACTAGATACAAAATATACAACATTGAATAAAAAAATACAACAACAGCAACAACATCTTCATAAACGAAGCTATCATCACCCTCATCACCATTGGCAGCAGCAGCAGCACTGGCAGCGGCTGGAGAAGCAGCATTGGTAGCGACGGCAGTAGCGTCACACAACTCAAGTGCAATTGTTTTACAACGGTTACAAGCTGACCTGAGTTTTTTAATGCATGGGAAATCAAACTGAAAGGGTATGTCATATGCCTGTGTACTTCACTACTACACATTATGTGTATAACATGTATGTGTGTGTACGTGTATGTACGCTGTAAACGCATGTGTGAATGGATGTTGCATGTGTGAGAGTGTGTGTGTATGTGTGTGTATAAACGTACTTATGCATGCAATGTTTATGTATTAGCGCGTTATATATGTGCGTTAATATTGTATATGAGTATGTGTGTATGTGAAGGTTTGTATGTAGAGGTGTTGTACACATGCGTGTGTACGTTGTTATAGGCATGTGTATGCTAAGAACGTTGTACGTCGTTGTTATTGGATATATTTGTACCCTTTTAGGGTTTCACCATTTTCTCCGCCCTTGTCTTCGTCATCATCATCAGCACCACCAGCACCCCCATCATCATTAACATCATCATCATCATTATTATCACCATCATCATCATCATCATCCTCATTACCATTATGAAGATAACTAACAACACTAACAAAACATAGGCAACAAAAACACAGACACTAAAACGCGAACAACAACAAAATAAGAAACAACAACAACACAACAAAAACAACGCCTCAACATCAACAACGCAACAACAACAACAACACAACAACAACAACAGCAACAAACTACCCCAATTAACACAAACGACCGCCCATATCCTAACAATACACACAGCTGCAACAGCTATAAACAACAACAAAAAAAAACACAAAAAACGAAACATAAAAAATATACAACAAAAACATTAAACAACAACAGCGTAAACAAACAAACGCAAATACAAACAACGACAAACACAGACAAACAAACATAAAAACACACAAACAAACATAAAACCACACAAATACACGAACAAACAAATTGCGCATACAACTAACAAAGTAGTGTTAATAAACGTCATTGCGTACAATACAACAGCAAAACTACAAACAAACAAAACAATAACATAAACACATAAAACAACAGACAAAACCATCAACAGCAAACAAGAAAGCAGACAAACAAACACAAACACACAAACACAAACAAACAAACACAAACAGCACCACAACACACATTATCAACATAGCCATAGTTCAGTCACGACCATTCAATTAGTCCGGTCAACATTTTCTATAAAAAGGCGACAAAATTACTTTCACAGAGAAGAAAAAAAATTGAAAAATTGAATAAAGGATGATGATGAAGCTGATTATGCTGACCAGGCTGATTAAGATGATGATGAAAAAGATGATGATGTTGGGCGACATGATGGTGTAATGGGTAAGGCGCCTGGCATCGCCTCTTGCAGTAACCTGGCTCGAACGCAATGAAGTTCCCACCTACATCAAGTAACTTCCGATGCGTAGATACACGCTTACTTACAATCATTTACTCGTTTCATTCATCCGTTTTTTCGTTGGTTCGTTTGTTCGTTTGCTCGTTTGTTGATTCATCCATTTATTCATCCATTTATTCATCCATTTATTCATCCATTTATTCATTCATTCATTTATTCATTCATTCATTTCCTTTTCATTTTTTTATCCATCCATTCTTTCATTCCTTCAATCAACTAATAACTCAGATCTCTAAAAGTAGAGAGACAGTCCAAAAAAACCGCATCGGCGGCCATATTTTATTGCCGCCATGTTGTAACCCCCCCGCTTTCAAAATAGCATCGTCTCGTGAACTCTTGAACTCTGAACTTTGACATCTGAACCCGGGCAACAATTATTTTGGTATGTTACCTCTTACCAATAATCGTTATCTTAATAGAATCGAAATGCAGTTTTTTTTCATTGTTGTTATTTTTTTCTCTTGGCTTATCTTATACTCGTTGATTATTATTGTTATTATTATTATTATTATTTATTATTATTATCATTTGTATTTTTCTTCCTCTTTTGACGATATTAATGTGTTTGTAGATGTCGCCATGCAGATTAACTTGATGATGTTTTCGTTCTTTATGTTGTTCGAAAAAAATGCTTTGTCATTATTATTGCCATTTTTCCCTTTCTTCTCTTTCTTCTTCTTCTTCTTTGTCTTCTTATTAGTATTATTATTGTTATTGGTGTTGTTGTTATTGGTGTTGTTGTTGTTGTTATTGCTGTTGTGTCGACGACCAATTGATTTAGTTGTAGGTTATCAGGCGGACTTCGATTTATTGAGCTTATTCTCGAGTATAATGCACACGCACAAGCGCGCATAGTTACACGTACACGCATCTATTCACACATACAGACACACACAGGCACGCACACTCAGACATACACACACAACACACACACGTATTTACACACTTTTACACACACACACAAAATAGACAAAGTCATACACAAAATCACCCAAAATCATCCATTTACTGACGCTAATACTTTATTCGTCATATAAACATACATAACATAGTATGTATAGACACACAGACATACTCACACAGTCACATATACACTCTCACAAACAATACATACATACACATATACATACAAACGAACAGACACAAACATAAATAAGAACGCACTTTTTTAATTGAATACTAGCACATATTTTGTTTTGCGTACAAACTCATACATACACACTGGTTTTTGTATTTTGTGGTTTGTATATTTTGTGTACTAGTTTTTTTTGTTCAGTATTGACATTTGTATAAAAGTTGCATAATTAATATAATAATTTGTATATGTTTGGTATATTTGTTGTATATTTGTTGTATATTTTTTTAAAAATATTATTATTTATGTTTATTTAATTTAGTCAAAAAATTAATATAAAATTTAATTTATTGTTTATAGCAAGATATTAATTTTTGTCATTGCTTTTTTATTACTATTATCACGAATAATTTTTTTTATTATTTCGTTATTTCCCTCGAGTTGGGCATCTTTTTTCTAACGAATCGGTATTTATCGCATTGATTTTGTCGGTATGTTATTTTCGAAACACGTCGATCGAGTATTTCTGTATTTTGTTGTTGTTGTTGGTTTTGTTGTTGTTGTTTCTGTTGTTGTTACTGTTGTCGCTACTGTTGTTGTTGTTGTGTTTTGTTGTTGTTGTTGCGGTTGTTGTTGTTGTAGTTGTTGCTACACTGATTAATGACTGAATTTCGTTGGCTTTCAATAACATTAATGACGTCAACAACTACAATCACATCATCAATAACATTAATATTCCTAACACTACCACCAACAACAGCAGCAACAACGACAACGACAAGATCATCGAGATTGATAACTAAGAAAAAATAATTTTTCTCGGCAAGAAAATTCATTTTATTACTTTCTGATGGAACTTTCTGATAAGTTTGATTGGTCGTGTGGCGTTTATACAAACATAAAAACATGTTGTATATGCGTACTTAAACGTTTAAACAATTACAAATGTGTGTTGGTATGTATGTATGTATGTATGTATGTATGTATGTATGTATGTATGTATGTATGTATGTATGTATGTATGTATGTATGTATGTATGTATGTATGTATGTATGTATGTATGTATGTATGTATGTATGTATGTTTATATATAAGTTAATTTAGTGTCTATGTATATGTTTACTTTTAGTTTTTACACATACGAAGATATAAAACTCAAAAAAATAATTGTAGAGACATCGTTTAGATGGAAAATTCAAAAAATTCGAAACTGTCTGCAA
Organism: Helobdella robusta; assembly: GCF_000326865.2. Classification (NCBI taxonomy): domain Eukaryota; kingdom Metazoa; phylum Annelida; class Clitellata; order Rhynchobdellida; family Glossiphoniidae; genus Helobdella; species Helobdella robusta. The sequence goes on along the minus strand of NW_008704659.1, from coordinate 1,373,878 downwards.
AAAAAAATAATTTATACCAAAAGTATACACGAGCCAATTTTAAAAACGCTCATATATTTGAAAGATAAGAGTTTAAGGCCTGAGAATGTTTAAATTGCAAATACATAGATGATACAAAAATGATTTAAAATTGGTGAAAATATGATACAATGATATACAAATATGCGAAACGATGAAAAAATTAAGATGAAGGTACAGAAATTGTTGCAAATAATATACAAAAATGATACATATTGATACCAAAATGATACAAATTGATACAAAAATGATACATAACTATACAAAATTTATGCAAAATGATTCCAAATGATTCTAAAACAATACAACTGTACAAAAGATATGCATATATAATACTGATTGACACAGAACGGCACATGAATTTTACAAAAACAACACAAATGATACAAAAGAGATACATTGGTATCAAAATGAAGATACATAATTTTACAAAATTACGCAAAACATGAAAAAATAAACTGAATTTTTCCAAAACTGGACAAAAATTAAACCTGGTTGAAAATACAACAATAGAAAATTAATAGAGGATAAAACAAATACACTCGGGACCCACATTGGGTCTATCTTTTACCTATATATATATATATATATATATATATATGTGTGTGTGTGTGTGTGTGTGTATGTGTGTGTGTGCTTGTGTGTGTGTGTGTGTACTTTGTACACTGTGTATATATATATATATATATATAATTTATCAATGATATACAATCCATTGTTAGAAAAATTAATCAGGAAGGTAACTAACGCGGAACATGCTGGGATGTTCGTTCGTAAATGATTACATTTCTGACAGTCTAAATCGAATATATATGTATATATATTTATATATTTATATATGTGTGTGTGTGTGTTTCTGTGTGTGTGTTTCTGTGTGTGTGTGTGTTTATTTTTTGTATTTTGCAAATACAATTACTTAATATTTTTAGCTAAGTTTGAAGTTTTTTTTCTCAAGCTGTCGTTGTGGTTATTGGGCTGGTTAGTTTTCGTTTGTTCGCTTGTTTGTTTGTTCGTTCGTTCGTTTGTTTGTTTGTAAATAAATGTTTGCAGGTTTTTTAATTTCAAAATGTACAGTTATGAACAGTTTCAATAAAGAAATAAGCACAAACCCGTACAGCCGATAGATGATTGTTTTTTGGAAATTGAAAAACAACAACTACTATTATTACTACTACTGCTACTGCTGTTGCTGCTACTGCCACTACTACTACAGTAACAGTAGTAGTAGCAGCAGCAGCAGCAGAAGTAGTAGTAGTAGTAGCAATAACAGTTTTACAACAACAACATCTGCAGACCATTCGATTGATAGTCCTTGAGTTGCTTATAAAACGCTTCATTTAACGCTTAAGTGAAATAATACAAAAATCCTGAAAATAATAATAATAATAACAATAATATATTATCTATATTAATTAATTATTATTTATTATAGATTATAGCTATGAATGAATAAATGGATGGATGGATGGATGAATTAATCCGTTCATTCAATGTTCATTCATTCATTTTTGTTATTTATTCGTTTTTTCATTCGTTCATGTATCAATCACATTTGTTCGAATTAATTTATTCTTTTTCATTCGTTAATATATTTATCAAATCAGACATTTCATTCATTCATTTTTTCATTTATTCATCCATTCACCCATCCATCCATCAACTAATCATTTGTATGCTAATCTAAACTTGCATCAATCAGCTTTCTGCTCCTGTGTTTCACCAATAAATTTTTTCATAAATAATTCTTACCATTCATCCGTACAACTACCTGTCCATCTATCCATCCATTTTTCCATCTATCTTTTATATTATTCATTTTATCCTCATTCTCTCCATCCATCTATCCTCACTTTCACTAACTCTCTATCCATCCATTCATTCTGTTATTTGTATTTCATCTATTCATTCACCCATTCAACCACCCATTTACCGGCCATTCATCCATCTAATTATTCATTCATTCATCCATTCATCCGTCTATCCACTAACTGGATTGATCACACACACGGTCAACGGACGTGAGCACGTGACCGCACTCTTCCATCTCCAGACATCTCATCCTACCCTCCATGCATCCCAATATGGCCGCCAAACATGGCGACGATGACGTCATTAGAACTACGAGGAGGAAGATGTGGATGAAGGTACATCTGATGTTGTTGTTGTTGTTGCTGTTGCTTTTGTTATTATTATTGTTGTTCTTGTTGTTTATTGCGTTGGCTGTGAGGATGTTCATCTTGTTTTTGAAATCGTTGTCGGTATAATTGTTGTTGGTGTTGTTGTTGATAATTTTGTTGTTAATGTTGTTATTATTGTTGTTGTTAATGTTGATGTTGTTGACGATGACGTCATTGTTGAGTGGGTTAATGCTTTTGTTCGCGTTGGTTTTCATTGTTAATGTCCTGTATGCCAATGTTGTTGTTGCTATTGTCATTGATGTTTCAGTTGTTAGTGTCGTCACTTGGGCCATAGTTAATGTTGCTGTAGTTGCTGCTGCTGCTGATGTTGTTGTTGTCAGAACTGTTGCAATTTTTGTTGTTGTGATTGTTGCTGTTGTTGCTTTTGTCGTTGTTATTACTATTGTTGTTGTTGTTGTTGTTGTCTGGTTACAGAAAAAATTTTGTATTCTCCCATTCATATTGGCGTTAATTCTTTTCAAATTGTCTGAACTAATAAATCATGACATACATACATAATAATTCATTTTTAGAAAAATTATTATTTATTCTAATTTGTCTTATTAAGATATATGTGATCAATAGATGTATTTCTTTGTTTAAATTTAAATCATGAAATAAGTTTAAATAAATTTAAGTTTTTGGCAAAATTTAAAAAAATGAAAATAAGTTATTTCATAAATAATTGTAGTAGTTATTGTAGTAGTGGTAAGTAATAGTAGTAGTTGCAGTAGTAGTAGTCGTAGTAGTAGTTGTAGTAGTAGCAGTCGTAGTAGTATTAGTTGTAGTAGTAGCAGTAGTAGTAGTAGTCGTAGTAGTAGCAGTCGTAGATGTAGTAGTAGTAGTAGTAGTAGTAGTAGTAGTAGTAGTAGAAGAAGTAGTAGTAGTAGTAGAAGTAGTGGTTGTCTACTATTACTTCTAGCTACTACCAACAACAACATCATCATCAACAACAATATCATCATCATCATCATCAACAACAACAACAACAACATCATCATCATCATCAACCCCATCCTCATCAGCAGCAGCAGCAGCAACAACCACAACAGCGATAAGAACAAGATAATGGTCATCAAAGGTTGTTTATTGTTGTAAATGAACAATACAAATTTCTTCATTTAAAACCGGACGCTTCAAGTATCTATTTTGCTACGGAAGTACATTTACAAAAATAAACGAAGAATAAAAATCGAACAACAACAAAGAACGAATGACAACAACAGCAACGAAAAACAAATAATACCAAAACAAAGAAAAAACAATTACAACGCCGAAACAACACACATCAAAACCTAGAACAAAACAACATCAACAACAAAATCAATAAAAAACAAAGAACAAAAAAACCAAAAAAACCAAACAACAACATCAACAACATCACCAAAACAGACATACGATACGTCGGCTGTACGTTAACTAATCGTCCGTTCATAAACTTTGCTAATAAAATCTTTGGAAGTTTATTTTGATTCAAGTCAAATGTTATAATTCGTTACAAATATGTCTCACTAAATCTAAATATTTGTAAATTTTTGTAGTCGTTTCAAGTATTTTCAATTTGTTTTTAAAATTTAAATGGTAGTAGTAGCATTTTCAAATCTATCGTCATTATGTATATTTGTATTGTAGTAATAAATTTTAAAAATTCAGTCCAACCTTTTTTCAGCGCGCGAGCGAAGTGAACAATGGCAGTTCAATTAAGTAACTTATTAATGGATTGATTAATTAGTTAATTAAATATTCATAATATTATTATTTTAAACTTAAAATTTTGCTTGTTGTCATTAATTTTCAATATTTTAATATTATATTAACTTTAATATTATTTAAATGAATATAAAGTTTTTTTTTATGTTAATAAGTTATTGTATGCTATTATTATTATTATTATTGTTGTTGTTATTATTATTGTTTTATTGTTATTATTGTTATTATATTATTATTATTATTACACATATTATTTTTTTATTAAATGTAATTTATAGGAAATTATAATTGAAGTGTCACATGCAGAGAAGCAAGGAATTACGAAGCTATTTATGATTTTGTCCGAACGAATCGCCGATTGTTTCGCCACAGATCGTGAGTGTGGCCGCCGTTCTTATAAAACGGCTCTCACTTTCTCATCAATATCTCTCTCTCTCTCTCTGTCTTGCTTTTGTTCCTTCTTTTGTTGCTTTTGAATTCTCTGTCTTTCTCTCTGTCTGTCTGTCTGTCTCTTTATTTTTTTTTCTTACTTTTTTCATCTTCATTTTATTTTTCGTCTTCTTTCTTTCAATCTACTCTCTCTTCTTTTGTAATTTTTTCTCATTTTGATCTCAGTATCTTCCATCTACTTCTTCTTCTTTACTTTTTTTCTTTCTCAATTTCTTCCCTCTCTATTTTTTTCTTTTTCCTCATTCACTCTCTCTCTTTTTTTTCAATTCTTTCTTTTATCCCGTTTTTTTCATATATCTTCCTTACTTTGCTTTCCGCATTCTTGTCTTTCTCTCTCTCTTTCTCTCTCTCTCTTTCTCTTTTTTTACTTTTTCTTTATCTTTTTTTCTCTATCGTATTCTCTCTTTCCATCCCTGGCTGAATGAAATTCAGTAAAAATTATTAGACTGGTCTAGACTGGTTATTGAAATGTGACAAAAATTTCCAAGTTGTAATTTGATATTTGTGATTTCGTTGTATTTATGTTGTCTAAGTTGTTTCTCTATCTTTCTTTCTCTCTCTTTCTCTTTCTCTCTCTCTTTTTCTCTTTTTTTCTCTATCTATCTATCTATCTGTCTGTCTGTCTGTCTGTCTGTCTGTCTGTCTATCTGTCTATCTGTCTATCTGTCTATCTATCTATCTATCTATCTATCTATCTATCTATCTATCTATCTATCTATCTATCTATCTATCTATCTATCTATCTATCTATCTATCTATCTATCTATCTATCTATCTATCTATCTATCTATCTATCTATCTATCTATCTATCTATCTATCTATCTATCTATCTATCTATCTATCTATCTATCTATCTATCTATCTATCTATCTATCTATCTATCTATCTATCTATCTATCTATCTATCTATCTATCTATCTATCTATCTATCTATCTATCTATCTATCTATCTATCTATCTATCTATCTATCTATCTATCTATCTATCTATCTATCTATCTATCTATCTATCTATCTATCTATCTATCTATCTATCTATCTATTTCTTTTTCTACCTTACTCTTTGATTTGGATGTTTCTGTTCATTAATATTGTAGATTTCACAAAATTATGCCAGTCATTTGTAGCAGTAACAACCACGCATTGTTTTAAAATGAAGGCCCTGGATTGAAATTTTTAAATTTTCTAAGAAAAAATTTTTTACTTTTTTAAGTTTATTAGTGATGGTAAAGTTATGTTTGTTTTTTTTTTGCGTCGGTTTGTCTATGAATGTTTGTTGTTTGTTTATGCTGTCGTTTATATTGTTACCTAAGTTACTTCTGATCTTATGTTCCACTTTTTTGTTGTTTTATTATTTTTGTGTGTTTTGCTGTTGCTCGTGCTTACTTTTACTATAACGAAAATTTTATTAGGTGTTAATTGAAAAATATTTTCTAAAACAAAAACGCATAGCAGCTTATGCTGCTCGTTGACATCCTGTCATTATAGAATAATATCATTCGACCATCAACCAACAAATCAGACCACATGATTGTTTCTTCTTAAGCATTGAAATGAATAATAAAGACAAAATAAAGTTCGAAATATCAAAAAACACAAACAAACAAAGAACAAACAATCAGACATATCTAAATTTTATGAAACAAAGAAAACAAATTCCCGCCATTAGCAGCCGGATGAAGATGAGCGGACGAGTGATGTACAAGAACTTATGTATATGTGTACTTCAACTTTTAAGTGTGTGTGCGTGTGTGTGTGTGGGGGTGTATGTGTGGGTGGGTGCTTGTGTATGTATATGAATTATTGTGCAAAACAAGGATTCGTTGATGACATGCAATTTATTATATTTTCAGTCTTACGTAACTTTTTTCCGCCCCCCCCCCTTTTTGTCTGTCATACTCTCTCTCTCTCTTTTCTTCTTCTCTTTCTCCCTCTTTTTTCCTCTTTTTCTCTTTTCTCTATATTATTTTGTGTGTTTGTATATGTTTGTATATAGATTTGTATATTCCTATTTATACATTAGCGGTTAGGATGCTTTGTTAATTAATCAATGTTAATATTATTCCAGCCATTCATCATCATTTTATCCTTATCTTCGCGAGAACTTATCCCATGTTTTTCCAAGTATTGCTGTTGTTGATGTTGTTGTTGTTAATCTTGTTGTTGTTGCAGCTGCTATTGTTTTTGTTATCTTGTTGTGGTTGTTGCTGATGTTGTTAACTTTGTAGTAGTAGTTGTTGTTGTTATCAATCTTGTTGCTGCTGTTGTTGTTGATGCTGCTGTTTTTGTTGTTGGTGTAGTTGTTAATGTTGTTGTTGTTAATCTTGTTGTAGTAGTTGTTCGATGAGTTGTGGTTGTTTCAGTTTTTTATTGTTGTTTCATAGCTTTTTGGCTTAATGGGACTTTTTTGCAACGAAATTGTGCTGTTGTAGTTGCTAGAGTTGTTGTTGTTGTTGTTTGTTGTTTTACATTTTTGTGGCGTACTCAAACAAAAAAAACTCCCACTAGATAGTTAGATAGAATCATTTAAAAATTCGTGCAACCAAAAATTTTCATATCTTTTGTCACGATAAAGATTATTAATAAATTAATAAGAGAAAGATATCTTCAAATAACAAATAAAAAGATCAACAACCACAATAAAACAACAACAAAACGTGCAAACAAACAACAAAAACCTCAAACACCAACAAAGACGTCAAACAACAACAACATCGAAGTCATCAAACAAAAACAACAACAAGGACATTAAACAGCAACAAAACAAATAAAAAATACCAACATAATAGTAATAAAAACAGCCCCATCCTCTCTAGCCTATTCCAAGCATCAGCCAGCCAAACAAAACGCAAACAAAACGTCAACGAAATAAGATCGATATAATGAAGACACATTAGAGCCAATTAGCACCCCATCATTTAAAAGGGTTCTTTTCTGACGTCACTTCCTCTTCACTACCAGGGATGTGCTGATGACTTTGCAATCAATTTGTTATTAGCGCATCGTCATTTTATT
>NW_008704659.1:1363973-1366274 GCF_000326865.2 Helobdella robusta | reverse complement strand
ATGATTAGGATGATGATGAAGATATGATGATGATGATGATGATGATGATGATGATGACGACGATGATGATGACAAAACTTCCATACGACCACCCGCACTCATTCTATCATTGTTTTGATGTAAAATAATACAAATAAAAAATTTAATCACAAAAAAAAACAAAAACACAAAAAGACAACTTAAAATAAGTATCAAATTTGAAAAATATGGAAAAACGATTTGAAAAATAATAAAAATGAATCCAAATTATGGAAAACCAAATTTCAAAAATCACGAAAAGCGTTGGAAAAAAATCAAGAATTTTGAAAAAAATTATGGAAAACCAAACGTGGAGTAGAGATAGCGCACAGCAGAGGTCCATTCGAGTCAATAGCCTGATAATTCACTGCTTGATCGATGGCTTTTGATTGACTGAACTAGTTGCATGATTGATTGATTGATCAATCGATTCATTCATTGATTGATTTAATTAGTTGGGTGATTGATTGAGTTTTCAAATTTTCGTCATTTTAATTCTTAATATATTTATATCCGTGTTTGTTTCTTCATTTCACTTGTATCTTTGTTATTTTGACATGAATTTAAATTCTGAGATGGAGGGAAGCAGAGAAAAAAGAATAAAAAGAGAACGGCATTAGAGAAAAGAGAGAGATATTTAGAAAAAAAGAGAAATTGAGTTGGAGAGAGAGAAAGAATGATGGAAAGAAAGAATGGAAATGACGGAGAGAGAAGAGAGGGATGACTAGCAGAGAAGAGAACAACGAGAACTCGACATAAAACCAACGTTGAGAGTAATTGAAGAATTTCAATGCTTAACGATGTGCGGGCTAGCTGGCTTACTGGCTGGCTGGCTGGCTGCCTTCTCTTCTGTTCTTCTCCGAGCTGTGCTGAACATTAGACACATCAGCATCTTTGTCTGCGTGTCTGTGTTTGTCTGTATGTGTCTTTGTTTGTCTGTTTTTGTTTGTATGTCTGTCTGGGTATGTCTGAATAATGGAATGGATGTGCGGATGATTGAATGAAACAAATGCGATATCAAGAAGAATAAATATGAATGAATGAATAAACAAAAGAAAGATGCATGTGTTAATGAATGAAATGATAAACAAACAAACAAACAAACGAAAGAACGAACGAACGAACAAGCGAACGAACAAATGAACAAATAAATGACTGAATGAAATATTTTTATGCATCCACGCCCTGTTACAAACAGTAACAAGCGCTCATGCGTCAACGAGATAATTTTAAGGGTGTGCAACTTCTCCCACTATCTTAGTCACTCTCTCTCTCTCTCTCCAAATCTAACACTCTCCCTTTCTCTTTCTTTCTCTCTTTCTTCTTCTTTTTATCATCCATTTTTTAAATTTTTTCTTGTTTAAATCAAAATTTATAAACATTATTCGTTTCTTTCCTATTTCCCTCTCTTCCAGTGTTTGAAGGTTTATTCATTTGATTGAAGTTATCTTTCGATTTTCTCTTTTTCTCTCTTTTCCCCCATTTTTTTTCTTTCTCTCTTTCTCTCTTTTTCTCTTTTTCTCTTTTTTTTCAATACTTCTTCTCTTTCATCTCTTTTTTCTCATGTTTCTCTTCCCAACTTTTTAGTCATATATACTCTATACATCCTTACAAACACACATACTTGCACAAAACAAACATGTAAACCAAAATACAAACAAACAAACATGTAAACCAAAATACAAACAAACAAACAAACAAACAAACAGGCAAACAAACAAACAACGAACAAACAATGGACGAACGGAAATGCAAACGATGACCGGTCAACGAGAAAAGTGAAATTTATGCTTCTTAGAAATAACCATGACGTTTGACTCCAAACATGAAATACAAAGTATTCGAACACACAACCACACACACACACACACACACACACACACACACCACACACACATACACACACACAACACAACCACACACGCACAAACGCACAAACGCACACATTAACACATACACGCACAGACACGCATACATATACAATAAATACAATAATACAATACCGGTTCATATACACAAATACAGAGTATATTTACACACACACATACACGTACATTTACAAACACACACGCACATTTTAACACCCACATACAATGTATAAACACACACGCACACACACGCACGCACATACTTGCATCCTATATTATACTATACATTTGTATATAGTGTTCACTTACACTTTCCGATTACCACATACATTCACACATACATATACATAACTATACACACCCACAGACAATCACACACAGACAAACGCGCACACACACACACAGAAATACAAGC
>NW_008704659.1:1300905-1361230 GCF_000326865.2 Helobdella robusta | reverse complement strand
ACGATTGCAGTTACAGTATATAGATGTAGTAGTCATGTTTTTGTTCTTTCGCGTTAGTTTTGTCGTTGTTATTCATGTTATTGTTGTTGTTTTTGTTATTGTTGTTGTTGTTATTGTTGTTGTTGTGATTGCTATTGCACCGTGTAACGCTTGAAAAATGAATCTTCTTTGGAAGATGTTTTTGGATGATAGGTTGGTGGTGTGAAGATATTGTCGGTGAAGAAGATGACGATGACGCAGATGGCGGTGCTGATGATGACGACGATGATGATGATGATGATGAAGATGTTGGTGAAGAGGAGGAAGACGATGACGTTGATTACAGTGGTGATGATGATGGTGATGATGGTGATGATGATGATGACGACGACAATGATGATGATGATGAAGAGGATGACGGTGATGATGATGATAATATCGGCGATACATTTTAAAGCCATTTACATTTTACATTTTTGTTATTGGCGGTGCCATATTTTTGTATTGTTTAAAAAACCTCTTGTTGCTATCATGAATGTTGTTGTCGATGGCAGTTGCCTCGTTCATCACAATCCAACTTTTGAGGCTAGTTTTGTTCTTGTTGTTTCAGAAAGTTGCAGCTGTAACACATCTGAAGATGAGAAGTTTAAATCTCTACGTGCTGGTTTTTGTTTAGTTTGGCGTTGCTGTGATCTCACGCACATACAAAAACACACATGCACACAGAAATACACACACTCTCTCTCTCACATACACACATACATACACACACATACATACACACGCACACACACAAACACAGTCATTGCATGATTTTCCTACACTGACGAATGAAATTATAATTTGGAGCGTTCAATTTCTTTCGCGAGAACCAAAATGCAAACTTTTTATCATTTATACTTTTCGAGTTTTGAATGTATACAACATACAATCGATGAATGTGACAAAATATCGACACGCACAAATACACACACATATATACACACATACATACATACACACGTACAAACATATACACACCCACCATGTTTGTGTTCATAAACTTTGTCTGTGTGTACGTGAACAAAACAATATTCCATTGTTACATTTCGTATTTATGTATGTATGTATGTATGTATGTGTGTGTGTGTGTATAGATGTAAATAAGTACAAATGAGAGTGTGTGTGTCTGTACATGTGTGTGTGTGTGTGTGTGTGTGTGTGTGTGTGTGCGCGTGTAAGTGTGTAAGTGTGTAAGTGGTAAGCGCACTTTACAGTGCCTGCCTGCACTCAGATGTGTAAATATTGTAAATATGTGTGCACTGACTAACTACTAATGTACGCATACATAATCCAAAATGATGAAGTGATAAAGTTTGCACGCGAAAATGCTTCCTAACTGTTTGTGTCATGTATATATTCACATGTGTATATAGTTCTGTATAACGTTTCTAATATGAATGTTTATGTGTGTGTGTGTGTGTGTGTGTGTGTGTGTGTTTGTATGTTTATATATATATGATGTTTATAATAGGAATGTTTATGTGTGTGTGTTTGTACGTTTGTATGTGATGTTTATAATAGGAATGTTTTGTTGTTTTCATGTGCGTGCAGTTTACTTACGTTCGAAAATGCCAGGGAAAACGAACAAAGGAGAGAAAAGGCGGCAAATTAGTCTCGCAATCTCATTGGCTATGAGTCTTCGTTAGTTTCCAGCTGAGCCAGTTAGCGAATGAATGATGGATGAATGCCTGAATGGTGAATGAATTAACGCATGGATGAATGGCGAATTACAAAATGGATAAAAGCAACTGTAGAAAGAAAAAAGGAAAAAGAAAATATGAAATGAAAGAATTGAAAAAATATAAAAAATTAATTTGAGAACATTAACTTGTGGAGAATAAAAGTGCCAGAAGTGAAAAATGCCTACATGGTCAAAAAATTCGCTGAAGTAACGATGTGATATCATCGTCATATTCACCATCGTCATCTTTCCACCATCATCATCACACATTTTGGCGCAGTTTAATACCATAAACAGGTCAAAGTGCAATGTCATCCACGCCATATATATACACACACAATATATATTTTACACACACGCACACACGCACACACAACCATATATAAATATATATACATATATATAATAGTACTTTTTTAATGGTACATATATGCATACATACATGCATGCATACATATACCAAAAATGTTTATTCACATTAGTTCATTCATCATAGCACGTGTTCATAAACTACGATGTCCGTGTGTGTTTATGTGTGTGTGTGTGTGTGTGTGGTGTGTGTGTGTGGTGTGAGAAACACAAATGTACACTCACACACAGACAAATTTACAAATGATAAACGATGAATTATAACGCCAGCGTTACAAATATTCACACACGCAAACACACACAAACACATTCACATGCACACACAAACACATTCACATACACATACACACACACATGCGTTTATATATATATATATATATATATATATATATATATATATATATATTTGTAATAGTGTAACCATGGACTACTAACCAAAACTATAGATATTGGATGTCGTGTAAACACGCGCAAACATTAGCATAACATTCAGACGCAGTGTTTGTTTCGGTTAGTAGTACGCATGTTTGTATGTTTGTATATTTGTATATTTGTATGTTTGTATATTTGTATGTTTGTATATTTGTATGTTTGTATATTTGTATGTTTGTATGTTTGTATATTTGTATGTTTGTATATTTGTATGTTTGTATATTTGTATGCTTGTATGTTTATATATTTGTATGTTTGTATATTTGTATGTTTTTATGTTTGTATGTTTGTATATTAGTATGTTTGTATATTTGTATGTTTGTATATTTGTATGTTTGTATATTTGCATATTTGTATGTGTGCGTACTTTTATGTGTGTATATTTGTATGTATATATATTTGCATGTTTGTATATACATATACAAACATACAGTTTGTATATGTATAAAGTTTACTCGAAAGGGACGCTGTTTGGTTGGGTGGGATGTAACAAATTGTTATCATGTGATGTGACCTTGTCATGCNGTTTTTCTACCATTTATATTTATTTGCCAATTTAGTTGGTCGGTAGATACGCACAGTTAATACAACTTTTTTGTTTGTTGTAACATAATTTTTAAGAATCTTCTACAGTTTAATGGAAATTTAAGTTTAAAATTTGCCATTTTGTAAGATAACTTAAAAAGTTAAATACGTACTGCCTTTTGTTTATCTATATCTCAGTACTGTTGTATGATTATTATTATTATTATATATTATAATATTATATATTTATAATATAGCATACATAGTATAAATTATTCATTAAAGAATTCATTTGAATAATATTCGTAAAAATTTTCATCCACTGTTTAAAGAATCTTCAAGTTTGGGCAAAATTTAATGAAGGAACTCGTCAGGAATACCAAAAAAACATCTATCTCTTCTGTGTATGTCGTTTGTCAGAAGATTCTGATGACTTTCACACAAAATTTACTAGACAGACATTAAAATCCACAATCTACATTCTACGAGATTCAAAACAATTCTAAATTGGATACCGAAGCTGACAACAACAAACAAACAAACTACAAACAAACAAACAAACAACAACAACAAATAAACAACAACAACAGCAACGAGAACATCAACAAAAAACCAAGACAACGACAAAATAAACAACACAGCCACCTAACTAACCGAACAACAACATGGATCGTCTCGTGAGTCTGATAGCCGGCGCGTCATCAGTTCGAAGCTCGAACGATGACGATTTTGCGGATCGCCTCAGTTCTCGCTACACAGTCGTCTTGCTGGTGCTATTTGCAGTCTTGGTCGGAATGAATCAATACGTTAGGAATCCTATTACGTGCTGGGCACCTGTACATTTCACTGGACCTCATACGAAGTCTGTCTGGGCCTGTATTAGGGTTGGGGGCTGTTTGACTGGATTTTGTGGGTGTTTCTTTTTGTTGGAAAGGTTTGTTGTAAAGTTTAGAAGTTGTGGTTGATGATGTTATGATTGATTGATTGATTGATTGATCGATTGATCGATCGATTGATTGTTGTAGCGTCTTATGTTATGATGAATCTCTGGTAAATCAATGGATTATTTAATTAAAGTTTGATTATTATTTCTATTTGACACAAAAAAAATTTACAGACGAGTAAACATTGAATGTGTTCCGCGAAAGTCTTTTATAACTTTATTTTATTATTGTAATATAAATAATAATTTTAATAACTTATATAACCTTAAATATATCAAATGTTATTTCACTAATAATAATAAAAATATTATTATTATTAATAATAATGACTAATAAAATTGATAACATAAATAAAACTAATTGATTTCACCTAAAAACTTTTCACAGAGTAATTTTCAAACTCTACATCCTGTTCATTTTGTGTATGAAATCATTTTAATACAGTTTTTCTAATTTAAACAGTATCATCTAGTTACTAGGCATTTCTTGTTTTTAATTAGATTTCCATCTATATAACTGATTTTTGTGTAACGGGTCACCTGTTGCAAGAGCGATTTGATTAAAACTTAGCAATAACGCTCTCTTTTATAACGTAACTTGAATGTAACGGGCCACAAATGTATCATACATGATAACGAAGTTATACTGTGAAGAAGATATGAAATGGCAAACAAATTTGAAATTTTGAAATCTCACAAAGAGGAAAGAAATTATATTGGGTGGACAAAAGTTTTTTTTATAAAATTTTTTCAAAATTTATAAGGTTTGCCACAAATTTTTGCTGGGTGAAGAATACCTACTACCTACCGTGGCAAAATGAGGTGCCGCGGGAGATGGAGAAGAAGCAGATGATTCCCTACTACCAGTGGGTCCCGTTCATACTACTATTCCAAGCTGTTCTCTTCTACCTTCCTACGATTGGTTAGAGCCCAATCATTCACTTAAAATCACGAATCATAATATTCAACTTTATATGCTGCTTCATAATCACCCACTAAAATCATTTTTACTCATCCACAATCACATAATCCATTGCTTCAATCATTTCATCCTTCAAATCATAAAAATCTTTCAGTCTGGCACGGGATGAACAGCAAAGCTGGGATCGACGCCGATAGCATCATGCAGTCAGCTCATAGTTTATCAAGGATGGAAAAATCAGATGCCCATAAGAGGACCATGCTACTGCTGACCAATCAAATGGACAGGTCGTGGACTTGATAAAAATGGCAACAAAAATAAAAACAATAATAAATCATAATTATATAAATAATATAAATTTTATTATATTTGATGCGTTGGACGGCTTACTGTGAGACAGAAATGGAGCAGTGATTTTGTTAGGAGTCGAAGTCCTCCAATTTGTGCTGTTGTTCTCGCGTTTGTAAAAAAGGAACAGAAAGGGAAAGAGAGACAGAGAAAGAGAGAGAGAGAGAAAAAGAGAGAGAAAGAAAGAAAGAAAGACACCAAGAGAAAGAGGAATAAGATTATAACAATGTTATTATTTTATTGAATTTAATTTTTTTTTCTTAGATTCTTATCGAATCGCTTGAATCGCAAGAAGGGTTGTGGCTGCAATACCAGAAGCTGCTTTATGATCTGCTGCTGTGGATTGTGCGGCAGAAGGTAAGTACAACTACTACAACAACAACAACTACTACTACTTTTACCACTACTACTACTACTACTACAACTACTACTACTACTATTACTGCTGCTGCTACTGCTACTGTTACTACAACTACTACAAAAGCAACTACTACTACTACAACTACTACCACCACCACCATTACTACTACTACTGCTACTACTACTACTACTACTACTACTACTACTACTACTACTATCTAATTGCATAATTTTTCGTTATCAGCATTGTCAACAATAATAATAAATAAGCTGAAATTTGTTATTGACTACAATTGCAAACGTTATTAATGTTATTATCTTTCTCTCTCCTCTCTCTCTTTCTCTTTTTTTCTCTTTCTTTCTCTTTTTCTCTGAGTGTGTCTGCGTGTCCGATGTTGTAAGTTCTTCTGAATCTGATGTATAATTTGCTATTTTCAAAAAAACCAACCAACCAGCCAATCAACTGGACAACCAATCAATAACCAATCAACAACCCAACAATCAATCGGCCAGCTAATCATTCATTCAACCAATCAATCAGCCAACCAGCCAACCAATCAGCCAGCCAACCAACCAATCAGCCAGCCAATCAATCAGTCAACCATTCAAGCAATCAGCCAGCTAGTTAACCAATCAGCCAGCTAGTCAACCAATCAGCCAGCTAGCCAACCAGTCAGTCAACCATTCAACCGCTTAATGCTAATGAGATCCGATTAAAATTCCATCCGCGCTAATTCAATTAACACGCTTATAAGCGAGCGAGTTAATTTATAATGCACATGACTACGACACCAACAAAACAAACAAATACTACATACCATCGGTAGTACTAGGTAGTACAATTACTACTTTTACTGTAACACAATATATACTCTATACATTATTAACTTAAACATAAGTATATACTACAAATACTGTACAACCGCAAACAACGAACATGAATGTATTTATTATAGACCATTTAAGCAACCAGGTGGTGTAGTGGTTAAGGTGCCTGCTCGTGCTATTGTCGTAACCGAGTTTGAATGCAAAAAGAATCCCTTTCCACAAATGTAATGAGTGCATTTATGCTTATTACATCTAGTAATTACTAATTATAAAATTACTACGCTATTTTATACAACGACTAGACACAAGTAAGTGTGTGTGTCTGGCGCTAATGATGGCAATGAGATGAGCTGCATACTAATGTGGAAGATTCGATCACTGCTGCTTGGCTGTGTGCTTGTTAACTGAAAAACTAAAAAAGTTTTGTCAGATAGAGATAACGGGGGCAGAGAGAGAGAGAGAGAGAGAAAGGCAGAGAGAGACTGAGAAAGAGGCAGAAATACTGAAAAAAGAAACAAAAAAGAGGGAGTTCAAAACTGAAAGATGAAGAAAGAGACGGAATGAGTAAGTGAAAGGCTGAGAGAGAGAAGTCGAAAAGAAAAAGAGAAAAAGAGAGAGAGAGAGAGAGTCGTTTATGGTCATTTAATCAAAAAAAATTGATCATTAGGCATGCGTGACGTGTATTTAAACGCGTGTATGCTCGCTCAGACAGAGTTCAGACCTCGATTACATTTTCAATGTAAATCATTTATTCAAGTTTTATTAAATGAGTTTGTGTTTATGTGTGGTTAATTGTGATTAAGTATCATTAGTTATGATTAATTATACCATCATTTTATCTGATTGTCTATGTTTATCTCTGGCTCGCGAACACACACACACACACATGTGTGTATGTATGTATAGATGTGTGTGTGTGTGTTTATTTTATTAACACAACCATTTGACTTTTTCAAAACAAGTCTATACTTTTACTTCCATTTATAACCAAGAGGCTACAGATTGTTGAATAATAATTTAATAATTTTAAAAACTAAAAGTACAAACTTGAAGAATAATTTGAAATAAAACTCTTTGTAAAAATGGAAAATAAATAAAATAAATTAAGGTATTTAAATTTTGGAATCAGCCGGACCTGATAGGTGTGTTTGTACTGTACTCTTGTTTTGTTTTTGTTTGATTGTTTGTGTGTTAGTTTGTATGTATGTGTGCATGTGTTTATGCTGATTTGTATGTATGTATGTTTGTTTGTTTGTTTGTTTGTTTGTTTGTTTGTTTGTTTGTTTGTTTGTTTGTTTGTATGTTTGTCAGTTGTGGATATTTATTTATAAGCCATAAGTTTAACTGATTATTTGTAGTAGGACACTTGAGGAGTATACTTTGTACGCACGAGATAAAAACAATGTAAAGAATACGTAAACAAATAAAAAAATAAATAATATTAACATATTGTTAATAAATATAATAATATCGAATGCGAATGATAATAAAAAAAAATGATTATGTTGAAATTGGTGTGACGGTACTTTAAATTTTAGTACAATAGTACTAAAACGTTGTTATGTTGGTACTAAAGCGTTAGTACATCGGTACTCTAAAAGTGGTCGAATCGTTGAAACGAAAGCCTTATGTGGATTCAAAACTTTTAATTATGGAATAAAACTATTTAATTATTATGTATTGTATATATAATAATAATATATAAAATAATAATAATAATGAAATCACAAAATATCTACATAATTATTATATCGTTATAATTTTATATACCCGTATGGCATTACAAACGAGTGGTCGAGTTATAACTATCTCAACTTATTGTTATTTGTTTTTAAACTCAACTTCAAGAGAAGGACCGTAAATTTAATTAGTTATAAATAACTGCTTGCTTGTCTGTATGGCAGTTTTTGGCACTTTTATAGCTGTCTATTATTGCTATTGTAGTATTATGCTCTTAATGTGTTATGCATTTAATATCAAATCAAATCACTTTTATTCAATCAAACAAAACAAAAAAGCATGTATGATTCGGAGACCAAAAAAAGAAAATTAATTCGAATTAATTAATATGCGTAAAACTTACTAGTTCATTTGTTTTATTTTATAGGTTTCATTATTTTACTTATTTTTTGCATTTAATCTTTTTTTAAAGTTTCACTGAAGGGCCGGAGGATGGGGCAATAGTTAATACACCTGTCGTCTCGGGCGCTTTGCCCTGCTTATATGTGTGTTTGTGTGTGTATGTGTGTGTAATGGTGTGTGTGTTGTGTGTAATGACGTGTGTGTTTGCGTGTGTGTGTGTTGCATGTGTGTGTGTGTTTGAGTGTATATGTGTGTGTTTGAGTGTGTATGTGTGTGTGTGTGTTTGAGTGTATATGTGTGTGTTTGAGTGTGTATGTGTGTAAAAGTGTTTCCGTGTTATGTGTGTATGTTTGTGTGTGTGTGTGTTGCGTTGTAGATGTGTGTCTGTTCGGTACTGTTTCTGCCTTACTTTATCGGTATGAAATTAGTAAAAAAAAGAATATCTTTTTGACTACTAGCAGCGTAATACATGTAGCTCTATGTTGATTTCATGTTCATTATTTCGTCGTCTCTTTCCCACTGGTTATGATATCATGATATCATCGCATGTATCACGACCATACATGTGATACATGTGATGATATTATTGATACATGTGATATTATGATATCATCACATGTATCACGACAACATAATCATTAAATATCATGATATCAATTGAAATTACGAAATTAATGAAAATATTTATAGCTAATTTGGTTTTTACTAATATAACTGGTGGATTTCATGCTCAAATAATTATCTTGAAAATTTTTTTTTCATTCTTCCAGACTCGGAAACTATCTGGTCATCCTTTTCCTCTTCTCAAAATTCTGCTACATCGTCAACATCCTTGCTCAGCTCTTTGTTTTAAACGGCGTACTCTCCATCAAGTTTAACACTTTCGGTGTCGATTTGATCCGGCTCATCATGTCAACGGATGATTGGACGGAACAAAATCACGTGGCATTCCCACGTGTGACCTACTGCGATTTTTACATTAGGGGTCAAGATATGGCCAACGTGCAGCCCTACACCATCCAGTGCGTACTACCCATCAATCTCTACAACGAGAAAATTTATTTCTTCCTCTGGTTTTGGATGGTTTTTGTCCTACTCGCCAGCACCATAAGCTTCTTCCTGTGGTTCATGAGGGCGTTGTTCTTTAGGGATCGTCTCAAATTTATTCGCAACCATCTTCTACTCGGCAGTCGGGTCAACCAGATCGAAGAGATCGACGAAAAATCGAATATTCGCGAGTTTGCCAGTAGATATCTAAAGCAGGATGGCACATTCCTCTTACGGTTAATCGCGCACAACACTAACAACATCACTACGACAGAGATTATATGCGGATTGTGGGATTATTGGTTGAGAAAGTCCGAGAAAGTCGATACAATGCCGGATACGATGCCGATATCGAGACTCTATCCGACCGATGTCGAATATTCAGATGAGTTGAAGGGGAAGGAGTTATGAAACGAGATGAACCAATGGAGGTTCATCGTGTACAAGAGAATCATCAATTGACGTTATGCTTTATTCTTTTAATCATTTATTATCTTTATTATTATTATTATTGTAATTATATTATTATTATCTCATTATGGCTATTATGATTATTATGATTATTTCTATTACATAATAGGTGTCACGAATTTATTAAAAAAATTTTTTTAGGAATTTTCAGCTCTTATCTCGACAAACACTGTATTACTTAAACATTTTAGGTGAGGGGTTATTGTGTAAATACGTTTCCCTTTCTGAATTATTATTCTAATTTATTATCATAAAAAAAGTATTTAAATTACTTAATCATAACTTTCTTGACTACAAAATACTTTATTTTCTCATAAAATAACCATTTAAAAATGTTTCGAACGTGATGCAACTTTTTTGTAGAATTACTAATAATAGGTATAAACACAACAACATACACTCACACACAATATCACACACACACACACACATATAAATAAATATATATATATATATATATATACATATGTTTTTCTATATAGCACAGTGTAGTCTTAATGTAACTTAATCTTCATCACAATCATCTCCAATCGATGTCACATTCATTTGCTATTATCATCTTAATCGTTTGATATCATGTATCATGATTTATCATTGTGTATCATTATGTTGTTTTCAGCATTACCATCATCGTCATCATCAACAACATTAAGACCATCATCATCACAACCAGCATTATCATCATCACCATCGACTCTAAAATAATGTTTTACTCATTCTTATATGCCTACTTTTAAATCATCATCACTATTAGTGCCTTAATTGTGTAATGATTATTATCATCTTGTATCATCATTATTTATTTGTACTATTGCCACTGATAGCTCACTCACTCACTCCCTCATTCATTCACTCACTCTCTCACTCACTCACTCAACATTCAATCACTCACTCACTTAACATTCAATCACTCACTCACTCACTCACTCACTCACTCAACATTCAATCACTCACTCACTCACTCCTGCACGGCGAGATTTAGCGCGAAATAACATCAATAATAATAATAACTGCATATAGCCAGTTTCTTCATTATTATTATTTTAACCATTTTATTTCTAATTCAATTTCAGCTTTAAATTATTTCATTCTATTTTAATGTTAATTTATTTTAATTTAATAAAATTTTAAATAACAAAACTTTTTTACGCTGTTTCATTAAAGTGGGAAATTGTCTCGATTATATTCGATGATTGAATCACACATTTGTAACGGTTTCTTCTTCTAATAAATCGAAAATCATATCAAAATTTTGTTATTGAATTATGAAAAAAAAAAACAACAAAAAAAAAGAATTGAAAAACATATTTGCGAGATTTGCAGGAGCGCCAACAAGCATTCAATCCAACATGCCTACCAACAATTTCGAGATTTTAATAAAGCAAGAAAGACACATGGCTGCTTTGTTTTTATTTGCTATCATTTAAAAACAAAAAATTTGAATTTTTCAAAAAGTTCTGATTTTTAACAAACAGTCAACATTAAATAAATAAATAGACATTATTAAAAAAATTGATCAAAAAAGTAAAATTTAAGGCGACGACGAAAAAATTTTTTAGTATGTTTTGTTGGTGTGGTGGTGTGAAGCAAAAACAAACACATAACAAAAAAAATAGTAAAATGACGTAAGAATAGTAGTCAGTCACCTACCTACAATTAAATTACTCTCAGGGCCCTAGGTTACCTATAATGATTAATTCATCTCACCTACCTATCAATTTGTGTTTCTAAGTTTTAGGAATTTTACATGTTTCAGTTATTTTGAATTTTTGTTGTTAGAACTAATGTTAAGCCCTAACCTACCTACGATTGTCCAACTCATCTCAATCACTAATTTACATACGAATTAAATTAAAGTCCGGTAAAGAAAATAGCAAGTTGAAGAAAAACATAACAACGACGACAACACTGAGAAATGGATGTTGTTTATGTGTGTGTTGTCTTTCTATGGTACGATGGCAAAAAATTTCCCGTTAATGTTTATTATTATTGTTGTTGTTTTTTTCGAATTGTCATCGGAACGATCATTATGAGACCACCATTTGAAACGTGCTGACGCCCACTACAACCCACCTCTCATCATTCTGTAGACAATTTTTTTTTATTAGTGTGTTGGTAAATCAAGGAACAAAGGAACGAACGAATAAATGATTAACTGAATGATTGAATGATTGGTTGAATGGTTGAATGAATGAGTGAATGAATGAATTAATTAATCAATCCATAATTCAATAAATGAATAGAATAAATTAACGAATTAATTAATGTAAGAATAATTTGAAAGATTGAGTGATGAAATGAACGAATGAATGAGAAAAATAAAAAACGAAACTAAACCTTACTTCAAAAATCTATATTTTTATTTAAATTGACAACGATAATTTTAAATTGAATGATTCGATTTAACTATACCTATTGTTTTAAAAATATTTTGTAATCAAGTAAATTTTTAGTATTAGTTGTTTGTTAAAACCCATGCAATTTCGTAAGTGAGCCAGCTAACTTTATTTATTCAAATCTGCTGAAGTAATTAGTAGAAGCTGCTCGCTTGGCATTACCATCGTGGAACCCAGAGAGACTCAGCTATGGCCATTAAATACACATACATTCTCACACACGTACAAATATGCGAACAAACTTAAAAACAAAATTATTTAATCTGAAAATGTTTTAAAATAGAAAATTTAATTTTGCAGGCGGTTTTTCAAATAACGCACTTGAATCCGCGTCCGTGGCGAACCGCGCAAACAAAATCCGCGAACTGCAAAATCCGCGGAGTTTTGAGAGTTTTTCATCCGCGATTTTATATTAAATAATTTTACAAAATATTGAAAATTATTTTCAAATTCTTAACTGAATTCACCAATACCAGATAAAGATATCAAAAAAGATATCATTGATACCAAGAATAGCAAGATATCATTGATACCAAGAATAGCAAGATATCATTGATACCAAGAATAGCAAGATATCATTGATACCAAGAATAGCAAGATATCATTGATACCAAGAATAGCAAGATATCATTGATACCAAGAATAGCAAGATATCATTGATACCAAGAATAGCAAGATATCATTGATATCAAGAATAGCAAGATATCATTGAGATAATAGCAATGAATCTGATGTTATACAACTTAAAAAATTCTTTTTAATGTTCTTTGCTGATTAGGAAGTTAAAATAGAAGTGAACGTTCATACGTTAGCGTTGGTTTAACATCGTTCAATTTATAAAATGAAACATAAAATTGGAAGATCCCTTAAAACCCGGTCTCTTCACTGTCCCACATCATGGTTTGATTGAACTGGAAACCGCTATCGTCATTATTTCTAAAATTAATTTTTTTCTTCTCTTCGTCAGGTGGCGAGAGTGGCGACAACGGCGTCAATCTAAAAGCTGAGTGGTTCGGGTACAACTTATCTGCTAATCGAGATTTGAACTGCTCCAAAGAGGTTTTAATTTCTTCCAGAGAGTTCTTTATCACACTTACCTCTCCGTTTAGATTGTTGATCATCTTTAATGTATCCATTTTTCCGTAGCTGTGGTTGTGGTTATTGTTGTGGCTGATGTCGTTGTTATTGTTGTGGCTGTTGTAGCTGTCTGATCTTTGTCGCTTGTTTTCATCTAAACAGTTGAATAAAACATGAGAACTTGTGTTGCTGAGTTGTAATTTGCTCCCAGGGAAGCTTCCTAAAAGGAAACTTCTCATCGTAGGAACTGAACTATAGCAATTGCTAAGAGATCGCTTTCTTTGAGAAAACTTTATTTTCTTCGCGCTTGTCCTTGCTGCAAAAATTGGCGAAAGGTGATTGTACGAATGAAGCAGTGATTGTGAGAATCGGTTAAATTCGATTCCATTCGGTGTGACGTTGTGGTCGGTGTGTTTTGATGCTGTTGCCAGAGGCCAGGACTGCCGTTTTGATTGGACGGATTTGTTGAAGTTGATGCCACCAGCTCCAAGCATTCCAGCCAGGTTTGCTTCATTAGTGATATCATCTGTTGGTTTCAAATTTGTGTTGGTGTTGTCAATGTTTTGACCAATGTAGAGTTTGTTGTTGTTGATGCTGTTTTTGTTGTTGTCGTTGTTGTTTTCGTTGTTGTTGTAGTCAGTGTTGATGACGCAATGGTCGCTATGGAGATCAGTGACGCCACAACAGTTCCTGTTTCGAATTTTAACAAACCTTTCATAGGGCAACGATGATGAAACCAACTGATGAGATGATGGTGATGATGACGACGACGATTTTTTTGATATTAATGTATGGGTTGCTCTAATTGGCTGGGAAGTTAATGATGGCTTTCTGACGTCAGCTGCACACGATCCTGATACTGCTTTTTTATTGGCTGAATTTTTTAATAATTCTTTTTTCGTATTTTCATTGTTGAGATCATTTTCGTCAACATTTTTCCTTTCGTCATTCATCTCGTCGCCGTCACCACACTGAAGTTTTTCGTTGCAGCAAGAGGAAGATGATGATCTGACATCTTTGTCCTCATCTGTGACGTCACCATCTTTATCATCATCATCACCAACAATCTTATCATTACTGTTTATATTATTATCAGTTGATTTTTTCAAATCATTAAAATTATTCCTTTTCAAGCTTTTCGAAGAGAAATAATTTGTGATAGCACTGCAGCAGCGGCAACTGACGATGACGATGATATCCAGGCAACAAACCAATATGGAGATGAAGAAGAGGATCGTGATGACCCTGGTGTTCTCGCCTGAAAATGATGATGATGATGGTGGGTTGTGGTGATGACGATGATGGTGGTGGTGATGGTGGTTGTGACGACGATAATGGGGGTGGTTGTGATGATGATGAGTGTGCTGATGATGAAAATAAAATAGTCACCAAAATAAAAATGAAGAAAAGTTACTTACCAAAAGCTCGATGATTCAATTCACCATAAGAAACCGCAGCGTCCGACCCAAATTCATTTGTCATTTTACACCAACTTTATTGCTTAAATCAATTAATTTTTCACATCAGGGAACTGCTTTGAAAAGAAATTTTTAATAATTCCACTTTTGAATTTAGAAACGCCAAGATTACACTTACTACTACTATTACTTTTTACCTATGAATGAGTAAATGAATGATTGAATGTATGAATGAAAAAATGAATGAATGAAAGAGTGAGTGAGTGAATAAAGAAACGACTTTTGTTTTTGCTAAATTAAAAGGTAAAAAGGTGAACAAAGTATGCGGATTAATACTTTAAGCATACGAAACGCATTCCTTTTTAGAATCGGCGCAATTCTTAGAAATTTTTTTGTTCAAATTTTAAACGTTCAATTTTTAATTTATTGTTATTACAATTTTACAATCATTTCTAAAATAAATTATTCTGTTTTGATTGTTTTAAAAATTTATATGTTGATATATTTTTGTTTCTATCAACGTTTGTGTAAAAAAATGATACCAAAAAATTGGATTGTACATTAGTTAACCGTGTTTGTTTGTTTGCTCGTTCGTTCGTTTGTTTGTTTGTTCGCGCAGTAAGCAATCCTTTCACGTCGGCTATACCTGTCTGTGAAATCATAGTTCATTAAGCCACACTGCGTTTGTCAATTTCCCATTTTATTAATTAATTAATTATAATTGATTTTATTTTTAGTTATAATTCTGTTGGAGTTTTCGTTGAAGCTTTGTTGTTTCGCATTCATTCATTAACTGGACAGTATTTTCCAAAAATAGCTTATGTGGAATTTTATTTCTTCCCGCTTCCACCACACACACTAAACAAACACATCCTCATAAATAATGTAATACTCATACACACAAACACATGTGTGTGTGTATCTTTGTGTGTGTGTGCGTGTGTATGCGCATGTGTGCGTGTGTGTTGCATACACCAATAACATTATACATTTTATACGCATTATATACATTACTGAACACAAAACACTACAAATAAAAATAGCTAAAAACAAATAAAATGACTCATTATCACCGGTTAAATGTTTTTCAAGATTACAAACACATTGATAGAATAAATATGACATATAGTATAGAGTGTAGCGGGTGTAATACGAACAAGAATAACATGTGTTCAAATAAGCACTAACCAACTGGAACATAAATACAAACTGATTAGATTAACAATGCATATGAATGTAAAGTGGCAATATTTAGAATGTAATACGTTGCTTATGTAGTATAACCATCTAGATTGATTATAAAATTTAATAGAAATAATAGAACGAATAATTAATTTGATACTTTGTTCTTCATCTGTTACAATTGCCCTATTTAAATAAAACTAAAAAAAATAAAGTGAACAGTAGAACAGAACATGTGGAAAAAAGACAAAGTGAATCAAAAAAACGGTCGCACAAAAAACCTTATTATTCCTTATTATTATTATCCTTATTATTATTATTATCCTTATTATTCCTACATTCATCCACACACAAATTTAACTATAGTCAGGCATAAGTTTTCGTACTCTCACATTTCCTCATTACGATCTTCACGTCACCCTCACTTCTATCTGCACATCTCCCGAACAAAGAGGCCCTCAGAGCTTTCCTAAAATTAGCACTAAAAACGAAATAGATGAACGGATTGAGTGAACTGTTCACAAATCCAGAGAAATGCGTCAGGAGCATTATGAAGAGGTAGTTGGACTTCTTCAGAAAACTGACCTTCTGGATTTGACTGATAAGTGTGACCAGATAGAATGGCGTCCAGCATACGAGGAAGAAAATGGCTACTACTGCTACCATGCAGGCTACCTGTGTGTGTGTGTGTTTGTGTGTGTTTCTATGTGTTTGTGTTTGTGAGTGTGTCTGTGCTTGTAGTTGTAACTTTGAATGAAAATAGTTATGAAACCTGATTTTATAAGCACATGAACTCAATCGTGAAATATATGTGAATGTTAGATAACTGGTAAGAACTTGAGGATGATAAAAAGCTGACATTACCAACATTCAAGTTCAAACTTTTATTACCTTTGTAAAACATTGAACAGTTAAAACTGAAATGATAGCAAAAATATTATTTTGATTTATAGATAGTAGTATATAATAATAATAAGATAATAATAATAATAGCAATAACAATAATGTTAAATTATTTATTTAGCGCTTAACTTGTAGCGCAGAAGACCAGTTCGCATTTCATCAAACAAATATGGCCTCGAAGATTTTTTAAAAACGTCTATACTTTATTTTTGTTTCTCATATTTAATTTATAAAATTTTATTTGTTTTAGAAGAATTCATTTCAAGGTGGGATATAAAAAAGAATAGTAATTTAATATTAAAATTGGTAAATCAATCTTATTTACGATCTTTCCAAAACTCATCCGTCAAAATAAAACAAAATATGCTTTATGAAACTTTATGAATAACTAAAAAAGAATCAACAGTCATCAATCAATCAATCAAGTTTAAAAAAACCAGATCAGCTGAATAATCAATTAGATCTACATATTGTATGATGGAAATATTCAACCTGTTATTCAATAAGTTTTTAATTGAATCACTCAACCAACCCACCAACCAACCAACCAACCAACCAGCCAGCCAACCAACCAACCAACCAGCCAGCCAGCCAACAAACCAGCCAACCAACCAACCAGCCAGCCAACCAACCAAACAACCAGCCAGCCAGCCAGCCAGCCAGCCAGCCAGCCAGCCAACCAGCCAACCAACCAACCAACCCACCAACCCACCAACCAACCAGCCAACCAACCAACCAGCCAACCTACCAACAAACCAGCCAACCAACCAACCAACCAGCCAGCCAACCAACCAACCAACCAGCCAACCAACCAGCCAACCAACCAACCAACCACCCAACCAACCAACCGACTAACCCACCAACCAACCAGCCAACCAGCCAGCCAACCAACCAACCAATCATCCAGCAAACCCTTAAGACGTACATTTCTTTTATTCTTCTCCGCCTTTATCCTGTTTGTGTTGTTGAGTTGAAGTTGTGGGACATCAAAGAGCATTACTATGGATATACGTACGCACGTGTACACGATCACAAAAATCGGCACGATGTACATGCAGATGAAGAGGAAGATGAAGAAACACATCCTGATACGACCTTGGCCTTGAACCCAGCCGAAAATGTAACTGTCAAGATCGTCAAAACTATCGTTGCAGATTTGCCTGTTAATATAAATTAATCGCCATTACTGGAAGGGCATACAAGTTTTGGGATTTATTTTGATTCAGTGTGTGTTTGTCTGTAATTGTGTATGTGTGTGTGTGTGTGTGTGTGTGTACGCGTGCGCGTGTGTAGAATTGTGTGTGTGTGTGAAATTGTGTGTGTGTGTGTGAAATTGTGTGTGTGTGAGTTTGGGTGTGTGCGTGTCGATTTATTTCCCCGACTAAATGGAAACAAACCATGCTGTTGTTTGGTGTCGAGGTTAGCATTGTTGGGTGATTTATGTTGATGGCGCTTGTAGAGAAATATTTGCAAATACGTGTGTCTGTGCGCGTGCGTACGTGCGTGCGTGTGTGTGAGGGAGAGAGGGAGGAGAGAGAGAGAGAGAGAGGTTGGTCCGGATTAAAGATGCGTAAGAGTTAGGTACGTTCAATTTGTTAGCTGTTTTGCGTCTGCCATTAATTCGCATTTGTTCGTTCGGCTATTTGTGATTTTTTTTGTTTCATTCCGCTTAATTTGTTGCTTTTCTTCTTCTTGGTTTGTTTTTTGGTGAATCTTTCCAGATATTATCGTCATCGTTATCGTCATCACCATCATTATAGACATCATCATCAACCATCACCGTCATCTTCTTCTTCTTTTACTTCTTCTTCATCATCAACGTTATCATCATCATCAACAACATCGTCATCATCATGATGAAAAAATGACGTCATCATCATCAACACCATCGCTCTCAGCAGTGGCGTTGACTTTAGAATTTTTCCTTACATAACATTCCGAATAATTTTTATTGTATGACTAAAATTCCTTATCTGTTTTTTGATTATTTTTAATTTCTCTTCTATCTTTCTTTTATTCATATTTACACAGAACACACACCACAACAACAACAACACACAAACAACACATCACACACACAAAAAAAACACACATACACACAAACACACACACGCACATACACTCAAGTAGAGATTTTATTTTTTGGTTTGAGTTTTTGTTCGATGTTTATGTTCAATTTCTCGCTCCATAATAATCTGCTCCTATCTGTTTAATCAATTTGTGGATTCCAATTTACGAGCTTGATGTATAAATACAAGTAAGCATACAAACACATACCCACACGTTCAAAAACACAAACAAAGATACACACAAAAACAAACACACACAGAAAAATATGTATACACGCAAACACACACCCGCACAAACAAACACACGCACTCATACAAAAACCTTGAAACACCTTGAAACGTAACGCGCTCGCAAGCAAATGCATAAATATTCCCTAATCACAGTCCTTAACGTAATGATATTTGCATTGTTTCATTCAGTCACCCACACACACGCACACAGACACCCAAACGAACGCTAACGTATGCTTATGACACACACACACAAACACACAAACGATACTGCACATACACACACTCACACACACACAAACAATACTGCACATATACACATACACACACTCACACACACACATACAAACGATACTGCACATAGCACATACACACGCACAAACGTACACACGCACACAGAAACGCACAAACACACGCACACGTGCATGTGCGTGCGTGTTTGTGGTTGTATGTCAAATATCACATAACGACAAGGGATAACGTAGAAATATGTTATCGCTCGGAGGATGGTGTTTCGTTAACGAGGACTTTGGTATGGGAATATTTACGCGCGGAAATATGAGAGGGAGAGAATGGAGATAAAAGAGAGAGAAATCAAGAGAGTGAAAAACCGAGAGAGAAAGAGAGAGGGAGAGAAAAGATAGGATGAAAGAGAAATAGAGAGAGAGAGAGAGAGAGAGAGAGAGATGAAGAAAGAGAGAGAGTAAAAAATAGAGAGAGGGGAGAGAGAAATGAAGAAAGAGAAAGAGAGAGAAGAGGGGAAATAAACCAAAGAAAAAAGTAAACAAGAGAAAAAAAGAGCAAGATAGGAAAAGGAGCATGAAAAAAGAGAAAAAGAAGAAAATAGTGAGAGATAAAAAGAGTATTTTTTGTTAAATATGTTTTCAGTTGCAATTGCTTCAAAAATGTTGTTGTAGCTAACGATTTAGCAGCAGCTGTAGTAGTAGTCGTAGTCATTAGTGAATTGTTTTTGCAGTTGTGGTAGTAGTTGTAGCAGTTGTTGTAAATTTTATTTCTGCAGATGTTGATGTTTTTGTAGTGCATGTATTTTGAATGATGACTTTGTGGATAGCGTTCATGTTGATGTTGTTATTTTAGTTGTTGTTGTTGTTGTTGATGTTGTTGTTGATGATGTTGTTGATGTTGTTGTTGTGGATGTTGTTGTTTAAGTTGTGATTGCTGATGATGTTGATGTTGTTGTTAATTTTGTTGTTAATGTTGTTGCTGCTGATGATGTGATGATGTTGTCATTGTTGTTAATGTTGTTGTTGATGTTGATGTTGATGCTGTTGTGGTTGTTATTTTTATTGTTGTAGTTTGTGTTTGAATTATGCAAGCTAATTTTGGCGAATCAAAACTATGTTTTACGATGACGTAAATATTGCAGTAGATTGTAATTTGGGAATAGGTGTTTGTTGGTTTTTGATGTTTTAATTGTTTAATTTGTTTGTTGTGTTGTTGTTGTTTTTGTGGCTGTTTTTAACGTTGTAGTGGCTTCATATGATTTCATATCTGTATTAAATCAGATTATGCTTATGTGTGTTTTAATACTCTGAATGCCTATTTATAAGGGCGGGCAAACATTTCGGCGAATTCTTTTCAAGAGCATGTCCGGAGATAACATTCAATCTTTCGGAAAATAAATGAGATGGTTGGATAAATTATTTTACAGAAACTCTTTAGGAAAATGGCATCTGACGATTTTGATTTTTTTCTCATAAATTAGAAAGTTTTGAAAAAAAATACTGGATGTCATTTAGGTGAATTTAAGAAGAAATTATTATTTCAATTTAAAAAAAATTAGTTTATTTGAAATTTAAATTGAGTTCTCTTTTCTATTCAAAAACTGCAGAAACCATACGCTCAGGTCAAAATGTGTCACAGATCTCTCTCTTTGTCTCTCTCTTTCAGTCTCTCGCTGTCTCTCCTTCATCTTTTACACACACACACACACGCGCACACACACGCACACACACACACATACACACACAAGCGCGCGCAGACACTGTTGCGTTTGTTTTAAACTATAATTTTATCACAAAGTTTTCAAAAGTAGAGTCTGTTAAAAACTTGAGAAAAGTAACAGTGAATTTTTTAAAGTTAAACAGTTTTCACTTTTTATGCCAATTTTGGCGTCTCTACCCTGTGACATTTGGGCAACTCCCAATTCCAACTTTTGTACATCAGTGATGGCGTTCAAATTTTTAACTTCATTGTTTGCCTGTGAAACATTTTGGCGTTGGGTTCATGTTATTTATGGTTTATTCTGACAATGTATACATGCTTTTACGTATTTTTATGATTTTTTTCGTAGTTTATTTTGTTTTTTTATATTTTTTTGTTTTTTTTTTGCGCGTTCCATTGTTGGCCTTTCTCTGAAATCTCATACCCTAATCATGGATGTTCGTAATCTTATTTCTTTTTGTTTATTTTTCAAAAATATTTCTTCCTCGTCAATTTTTTTTCTGCAGAGACGTGTTTGGACTTCAAACTTTTTACAATTTTTGTCAGTTTTTTGCGCGCTCCATATTCATCAACTTTTTAACGTGAAGGATATTAGCTAGTCCACACACACACACACACACACACACACACAACACACACACAACACACACACACAAACACACACACACACATATATATATATATATACACACACGCAACATACACAGAGACACGAATATTTGTTATGGTGTGTTAGTTCGTGTGTATGTGTGTGTGTTTGTATGTGTGTGCGTGTTATTCAGCCGGGTTACCCCTATTGCGACCTTTGTGGCTTGATTGACAGCTTTTCACGCGTCAGAAGATATATGGTAATATATACAACTAATACCCCGAAAGAGATCTTACGTTACGTGAGAACTTGTTACAGCTACACGTCACTACAACTACATTTTATGGCTCGTGTTATTATTTTTATACAATTTTTAGTTATCATACGCCTCTATATTCGGTATTTCGTTATTCGTTATTTCGTTATTCGTTATTTCGTTATTCGTTATTTCGTTTTGTTATCATTTGTACTATGTGTGTACCTATATAGTGCGATATTGTTTATAACGAAGGAATGATCTTAACAAAGGATGGGCTGAATGTCCTTAGGTTGAATAGAAAATGACGTGTAAATTGTTTTAATTTATTTATTAAGATTGCTCAGTCAAAAAGAGTTGCAAATTTAATACGAAATTTCAAATTATGAGTAGATAGAGGGAGGGGGGGGGGAGAGAGAGAGAATGAGATATTTGGAGCGACCAATGCAACTTCCACATTTCGAAACATTAACAACTGTAGCTTAGATTAAAATAGATTAAACGTTTTAACGGCAGTAGTAGATGATTTTTCAAAAACGTATATCATTACTCAACCTAAGATGGTGGCTTTGGAAGCCACGATAGTTACCACCAAGAACAAAAAATTTGTTAATTTGAAAAATTTAAATGAAATTAAAAACTCCACTGGTTTGAAAAATGACTCAAACCTAGATCCCAGCAATAGTAGTGTAAACAAATGTCAGAAAAAAAGTACCTAAGTTTCGCAAAAAAAATAGGTTATAGTGAAAAAATGTTTAAATTTTAAAATTTTTTTTATAAAAGGAATAGTTGCTATGGAAAAAAAAGACATTTTTACTAGATATGCAGATGGATGACATCTTCACGGGTAATAAAAAAAATTTAATTTAGAAGAACCCGATGACATTGACAAACGTAAATTATATAGATATTCTAGGCATTTCGAATTTGAATGACCGCATTTTGTAGTATATACATAAAATTTTGCATATTCATATCTGTGTGTATGAGTGAGTTTGTATGTGTGTGCGTGTGTGTGTGTGTGTTCATGTGTGTGTATGTGTGTGCGAGCGTGTTTGTGTGTATCAAGGATACGCTGTTGTCACTGTGAATTGATAAAATTTGAATCTTCTTGGGATCGAAACCGGGGTTTCGCCGTGTAGTCGCCAATCAATCAGTAACACGATTACACTTACAACTCTCTTGAAGCAATGCCAAACTGACTTGAAAGAAAGAGATGTTAATTAGTTAATTAGTAATCTATTCAATTAATTAGCAATCGCCCATCAATTAATTAGCAAACATTCATCAATTTGTTTCTGGCAAATCTTAAATTAATTAACCATTGATAATTAGTAAATAAATTAGACAGCATCTAATGCACCGTCAGACACTAACTAATTAACCATCGGAGAACAATTAAATAATTAATTAATTAACCATTAACTAACTAATTAATAATCAATTCATTAATTAACTAATTAATTAGTCAACTGTAAAATATCTTTTACTTTGCCACCAAACAATATAGCAGTCGTTAAAAATCAAATTGACCTTGAGACAGTTCCAAGGTAACTTGAGATGGTAATATGGTAGACATGGGCGCAGATGTAGGGTAGAGAAAGCAGAGTGGCCAACAGCCAGCTGACCGCTATCAGCTTGATGGTCTTGCCTTTCGTACTCATGACCTTGGCATTCAGTGGGTGGACGATGACGTAGTATCTGGTTATGATGACGATGATGATGGTTTTGATGATGATGATGATGACGATGATGATGGTTTTGATGATGATGGTGAGGAGGAGGAGGAAACGGACGAGATAAAAAATAAAAGCCAGTATGAAAAAGGTGAAGACAGTATGATAAAAAACGAATTAAAAAGAAAACCCTCGTTCGTCCGCATTCGTTCATTCATTCGTTTGTTCGTTCGTTTATTCGTTCGTTCGTTCGTTCATTTTATTCCTTCATTCATACATTCATTCATTCTTATTTTTCGATCTTTTTCAAAAACA
This sequence comes from Helobdella robusta, assembly GCF_000326865.2. Taxonomy (NCBI): domain Eukaryota; kingdom Metazoa; phylum Annelida; class Clitellata; order Rhynchobdellida; family Glossiphoniidae; genus Helobdella; species Helobdella robusta. Next base: position 1,337,124 of record NW_008704659.1, on the reverse strand, counting down.
CATGTGTCTTAGTTTTGTTTCTGAAAAATTGTCATAAGAAAAAAAAAGTTGATATAAATACTAAAAAATATTAATATTCTTAAAAAATAATTATTAATATTTTATTCAATAATTATTAATATCTAATTTATTAACTGTTAATATTTAATTTATTAATTGTCAATATTTTAACTTACAATATCTACGGTACATTTGGATGATATTTTGATAAACCATGTTAGCATTGATTTGATGCTCTATTATTTCTCTAGAATGATAGTTATAAATAAACTGGCATGTGTATTCGCCTTGTTTCTTTACAGGATTTCCAAATTCAAAAGAGAGAGAGAAAGAGAGAGAGAGAGAGAGAGAGAGAAAGGAAAAAAGAGAGAGAGAGAAAGAATGAGTGTGTGAGTGTGCGTGTGTGTGTGACTGTGTGTGCGTTTGTATGTGTATGTAAATTGATGTGTCCCTGTGTACGTGTTTATGTGCGTGCGTGTGTGTGTGTAAGTGTGTTTGTGTACTTTGTATGTTTGTAGAACGATTGTATTTTGTGAAAGTATTAATACAGAGGCTGCCAAATTATTGGGCACAATGGCGCTAATAATGTTAGAATTGCCATTGCCGTGAGAGAAACTTATTTTATTGATGTCTTCTTTGTATACAATCTAGAATACAACAGCAAAAACTGCAGCAACAGCAACCGCAACGACAACTTCAACAACAACGACAACATTATCAACAGCATCAACAACATTTGGAGAGAAACTAATTTAAAAGCATAATTGGCGCCGACTACGTAAAATTTTTTATTTTTCAACACTCAACAATTTCGCACTCTAGAACAATGACAGTGCGCAACAACAACAACAACAACAACAACGTCATCAACAACATTAACAACAACAACAATAATCGGCAATAATAAAAACAACAAGGTTATTAACAGTAACATTGCCAACAACAACATCAATAACAACAACAACATCAGTAACAACAACAAAAAGAATCGACAATAACAAAAACAGCAAGGTTATTAACAATAACATCTTCAACAACAAAAAAATTATTATCTATACATCAACAACTTCAACACCACCACCAACAACAACAACAACTTCAACAACAACATCATCAACAGCCTCTTTAATAGTTCTTCATTCCGTGAGATTGTAGTGTTGATGAATGATGCAGTGTTATTGCGCTATATAAATTAAAAATATTTAAACAACAACAATAATAATTATAACAACGATTACAACAACAACAAGAACAATTTTAATAAATATAACAATAATAATAATAAGCAAAATAATAAGCATAACAACACCTACAACAACAATACTAACTATAACAACAACGACAATAATAATAATAAACACAATAACAATAAAAACAACAACAACAATAATAATATTAATAATAGCAACACCGTTTCAACTATCAAACACGTTAACAACAAGAAATAACACCAAAGTCAAAACAACACAAAAAACGACCACCATCATCATCACCACCACCATTATCACCATCATCGTTATAATAATAAAAATGATAATATTATGATTATTATATTATATTATCACTAATATAATTATTATTATTATTATCATCATCATCATCATCAGCCTGTCATTTTCAAAGTAGGATACATTATCACACCTCTCAAATACGACACCCAATGCAATAATGAGTGGCCATAAAAATGACCATGATGACGACGACGACTACGATGATGATGACAATAACATTAACTAGTTATATAACATTAACTATGACAATAACATTAACTGGTGGTGGTGATGGTGTTGGTGATGATGATGAGACCGAAGTGACGCAGAGCCCGCGAACATAAAAAGGGTGAAATCAATAAGTCTGCCAGCCAGACGCATCAAATATACTGAACATTTCAATGCCGGGTCAATTAATCATTTTAATGAGTGAATGAATGAGTGGATGAATGAGTGAATGAGTGAATGAATGAATGAATGAATGAATGAATGAATGAATGAATGAATGAATGAATGAATGAATGAATGAATGAATGAACGAATGAATGAATGAACGAATGAATGAACGAATAAATGAACAAATGAATGAACAAATAAATGAATGATAGAATGCAGTGCAAGTAGAGAATTGATTGTCATTCAATTAACGAATGAATATATAATTTGGTGGATAGTTCGATGGTAGAGAAGGGAAATGAATGAATGAGAAAAATGATGGAACGATGGAAATAAAAGGATAAAATAGAAAAAACAAAATAAATAAAAAAGTATAAAAATAAAAATAAAAGAAGGCGGGCTAATCGCTTGATTGACTGATGGACAAATGAATGAACGAACGAACGAACGAATGAACAAACGAATGTACAAATGAACGAATAAATAATTCAGCGAATGATAGAATGAACAAATGCGTCTTCACGTATTTGAATTCCTTGATTATATTGCTGTAAATATTGCTATTTTTTGTGTTAATGTTGTTACTATTTCTATTATTATTGTTGTTGTTGTTATTGTTGTAGTAGTTGTCGTTGCTGCTGCTGTTATTGTAGTAGTAGTAGTAGTAGTAGTAGTAGTTGTTGTTGTTGTATTGATGTTGTTGTAGTTGTAGTTGTTGTAGTAGTAGTAGTAGTTGTTGTTGTTGTATTGATGTTGTTGTTGTTGTAGTTGTAGTTGTTGCTGCGGTTGCTGTAGTTGTTATTAATATTAATGTTATTGTCATTGTTATTATTATTGTTGTTGTTGTTGTTGTTGTTAAAATTATTCTTGTTGTTCTTTTTCAAAAAGCATTTCCTTTGCGATAATGGGAGTGACATGGCACGATAGGACGGAACTTAAGAAGACTGCATGACTGCACTCAATAGAGCAAGGGAAAGAAGATATCCATGATGACGACGATGAAGATGACGATGCCATATTCACGCCCAAAAACGCACAAACACAACCACACACAGACACACGGACACAAGCGCAAACACACTCAAAATTCAAATTCAACAGACCAACATCAGTTATAATGATAGTTAATCCATCTCTAACAGTTTGAGAGAAATTCATGTTCTATTCAACCATCTGGTCATATAAATCATCCACCAAACTTTGCCGCTACCACCATTCTACCGCCCACACAACTGCCACCCACCCACCCACCCATCACTAACCCACAATCACCACCCACAACTCTACCATGAGCAGGGAAATGATGGATGAACTGAAAAATTGAAATAATTTTGTTTATTTATTCATCCGAAGAATGTCGATATATAAATATGATTGTCAATGGCAGACGTTTGTTCGAACGCTCGACTTGTATTCACACACCCACGTGCAAGCACACACGCGCACGCACGCACACATCAAACACATTCACGTGCGTACACACATCAATATACAAACACACGATTAAAATTATGCACATACATTCGCTCACACACATGATATCACTTATTCATACACATTTTCAAATTCTCATACAAATCAACAAACACACACACACCACAGGCATACACACACAGAGCAAACATAATTCCATTCAATAATCAAAAAGATCAAACTCATATGAAGTAGAAACCACATATCCAGAATTTCCATTAAATTGATCTATGAGAAAAATGAAATGAAAAAGAAACTAAACTAAAAATTTCTTAAACTAATTTATAAAATTTGACAAATTTTCATAAGACATTGTATTGTCTTTTTGCATGTTTTTGTTTATTTTTGTATGTTTTTGTTTATTTTTGTATGTTTTTGTATACTTTTGTTCAATTGCATACTTTTGTGTTGGTTTATTTGTATTAACAGCACTTAATACATACATACACGCCTACATGACCACACACATACACATGCACAAACACTCACACACACAAACGCACGCACACACACACACACGTACACAAACATACATACAAATGTTTTCATTGCTAAGCAGCAGATGGTCTTTATTTTCAAACCTTCACTTATCTCATGGCAACTCTTTTCAGGTTTATAAATTTTTAATTTTTTTACGTACTCGAGACACTTTTTTTATAGTTGGAATAATTTCAACATCTAGCTTTAATATGCCGTTGTTAACATTCTTTAAACGTTTCTGTATTTGTGTGTTTGTGTGTGTGTGTGTGTGTGTGTGCGTGTGTGTGTGTGTTTGCATGAAGCGTGTAAGTGCACACATACACACACACACACACACACACACACACACACGACTATCTACTTATATCAGAACACTTGGAAAAGCCCGAAAGTTCTTTAGAGTCTGTAGAATGTTTTAGGATGACTTTAGAAGGCCCTAACTTGGAATTAACGAGGGTCGGATTATATGTTATTAACCATAAACATGCCTCGTGATTTCGCGCACGCATACACACACACACAAACACACACGTGTGTGTGAAATATGAAATTTCTCATTTAAAAAAAAAAAATTTATATATTGATCTATTTTATTATGAAATTCAAAATAATGTACATACAGAAAAAAAATTTTTAAAAAAATTATAAAAGTAATCCACGTAAGCCCGTTTCTGCAAAAAAATTTCAACAAAACATCAGAATGATAATTCGGAAAATGAAAAGTACCTCAAAAGTGACTAAATAAAAAGTATTTCTTACGAATTCACACACGCACCTTCACAATCACACCCACACAAACATACACACACACACAAACACACCCACACAAACAGACAAACACACACAACACACACACACATAAATAGATGAAACCACACAAAAAACTGGAAATTTATTCATACGCACAAGTCTAAGTAGAGCACCAAACTAGCTTTTGTGACGACACGCTCGTGTCCAGGCTGCATAATTAAAAAGAATCCAAATACTTTTTGCAAATTTTAAATAAATTTTTTTAAAAGTTTTGAAACCGAAACTTAGAAAATTTTCTTAAATTTTCAAATGCTATTAAAATAAAAAAGATAATTAAGAGTTAACTCAAGGTTAAGCCTGATTTCATTAACAAAAATGTTTTTGTTTGTGTGTGTTTGTGTGTGTGTTTTTGTATGGGTTTGTGTGCTTCTGTATGCGTTAGTAATTAATTTCATTTTATGGTGGTTTACTAAAAATTAACTACAATACTAAAAACAAAATATAAGTTAAATAGTGTTAGATCAGTTGACAGCAGAGAACAGACATACATACATGCATACACACATACATACGTACACAATCAACACATATTTACCAAACAAACATTCAAAGGAAACAAGTTTCGGACAAATTAAGCGTTCTTAAAACATAAAAGAACAACAGAAAACAATACACGTCTACAAGTACACACGCATACACATACACACATCCGCACGTACATGTATTTTTGTATATCTACATACAGAAACATACAACCAAAACAAACTTGTGCAGTTTTATTTACGAACAAGCAACTATAAAAAAAATTATACACAAGCATTCATCCTTTTGAAACACCTAACTTTATTACTACATTGCTCCAACTCGTAAATCATAAGAGTGTTCTAATAAAAGTCACCAAACAGAAAGTATACCCTGTATATGTGTGTGTGTGTGTTTGATTGTGTGTGTGTTTGTTTGTGTGTGTGCGTGTGCTTGCAATAACACTAGTAAAAGATTTTATAGTCCTAACAAAAGTATTATTATAAATATTATTAATAGTACCAAACACAATTGATACTACATTATAATGTGTATGTATGTGTGAATTTGTGTGTGTGTAAGAATGTATGTGTGTGTGTGTGTGTGTGTAAATGTAAATGTGTGTAAATGTATGTGTGTATGTGTAACCATAGAGTTTAGAGAAAACTGTTCATTGGTCTTTGTTGAAAATTCTTTTTTACTTTCAATTCATTGAATGAAATAAGTTTCTGACACATGAAGCGTTCTTAGAAACCTGAAAAAAGAAAAATAAAAAAAAGGTTCGGCGCTATAAAAATATTCAAATGCAAAAGAAATTAACTAAAAATATCAAAACAAGCGTTAAGAGTTTTTTCCCAATTTCGATTCATTTAAATTTTTTCAGAAATTCTTTGCATGTTGAAATTTTGCTTTTTATGTTTTTGTTTTTTATAAAAATTATTTTAACAAAATGTTACATGATGTGACTGACTTTACGCTAAATAAACAATTAATTAATTAATTAATTATTTAATTGACACAAGGACTTTACGAATGTTGTTCGTTGTTGACCGCTACTACTACTATTATTCTTCAGTAGTTGTTAGATTTTCCATTCTTTCCTTCCGCATGATGTGACCAAAAAAGCTAAAACTGCCCCGTTGGATTATCTGTGGTAATTTCCTCTTTTCATAACCGCACTGTTTTAATACATCCTCATTCGAAGTATGAGAGGTCCAACTAATTCTCATAATTCTTTTCAAGACTAATTTGATTTTGTTATTTCATTGATTGGCTTTGATAGACTAAAAGTTAATTATATAAGCTAAAAAAAACCACTAAAATAATTAATAATAATACTATAATTAAGATAATTTTGAAAACAATGAAAAAAAATAAACAAAAAGCAGTTGTAACTCCAAATTAGTGGGAAAGGTGAATAATACATTTTACATTTATTATTTCTGCATTAAAACGTCCCACGTGAAAGTCTATGTCGCTCGGCTGGAAATTTATTTTATGTGTGAACGGTTTATTCTCTATTTTTTCTGTTTGTTATATCTTTTTATCGATTGTCATCACCACCACCACCACTACTACTACTACTACTACTGCTGCTGCTGCTATTGTTGCTGCTGGTAGTCGTAGTAGTAACTGTAGTAGTAGTAGTTGTAGTAGTAGTAGTAGTAATAATAATAGTAGTAGTAGTGAAAGTAGTGGTAGCGGTAGTAGTAGTAGTAGTGGTAGCAGTGGTAATATTGTTGTCGATGTTAATATAAATACCGATAATGTTGCTGGTTTCTGATGTTGTTATGATTGTTTTTGTTGATGCGGTTAGATTTTTGTTGTTTTTATTGTTGTTGATGTTATTGTTGTTGTTGCTGTTGTTGTTGTTGATGTTGACGTCAAAACAAACGTAGACAAAACATTCATTATGACTTTATGTCATAAAGGATTTCCGCCACATTTGGCCATATAGTTTCATATAAATAATCGAATGCGTCATCGATTAATTAAGGCGGGATTTAATTTTTCACTTAAGTTTTCTTGTTTTATGCCCAAAATTTTCAATTATTAAAAATTAATTGAAATTTTTTTTTCAAAATTGCTCGATACATTGAATTAATTTTAAATTGATTGATTAAATTTATGCAAGTGATGTTAATATTTGCGACGACAGTAATACTAGTAGTTTGTGTAGTTGTTGTAGTAGTATCAATAGAAGCTGTTGCAGTGTTGTAAAACAAGCAGTTGTAGTAGCGAAGATAGCAACATTTTAATTAACAATAGCAGCAGCAATACATTAACAATGTTGTAACATTTTAAATAGCCATAAAATCGTTAATCCCAAAACAATTCCCCTTCAGAAAAGAAAATAGGATCTTTTAACGGATACGGAGGTAGCAATCCTGATGGCGGAAGAAGAGAAAGATTCCTCTTATCTCAAAAAAATATCATTTGTATTAGCTGCAATAACAGAGTTGTAAATATAGTATTAATATTAATTATTTCAGTGTCTTTTTTTTAGTGTGGATGTAGTATCAAATTTTGTAGTAGTTATTTTAATGGTAGTACATATTTTAGTATTATTTCTAGCATTAGCAGCAATCGAAGAAGTAGTATTAATGAAGGATCTAGCTGAAGCAGGGCGGGGTGGTGTTAGACATAGCTCCCTTCGTTGTGGGCAGTCTTGTTGTTGTTGTTTGTTGTTGTTGTTGTTGTTTTTGTTGTTATTGTTATTGTTGTTGTTGTTGTTAAAAGTCAGTAAAACTCAGTTTTTAAACAAGAAAAATTATCATTTTTTTTAGTTTTTAGACACGAATAGTTATCAATGTGGCGGGTCTAATGGGGCCGGAGCGAGCCATGGCTGCATGTTGTTAGCAATTTTTTTTATTAAAATTCGGTAAACTCTGTTTTTATGTCAAAGATAAAAAAAATTGACGTGATGAACTTATAAAGGTCACTAGCCTAATTTTAACCGCGCTAGTACAAATTTAGTTAGTTTCTTGACTCTCGAGTCAAATTTCAAAATTCAAACTTTTTTCTAAATTTTGGCCTCTAGTCATATCTCTAGACCCACTCATAGTAGTAGTAGTAGTATAGTAGTAGTAGTAGTAGTAGTAGTGGTAGTAGTAGTAGTAGTAATAGTAGCAGTAGTAGTAGTAGTAGTAGTAGTAGTAGTAGCAGTAGTAGTAGTAGTAGTAGTAGTAGTAGTAGTAGTAGCAGTAGTAGTAGTAGTAGTAGTAGTAGTAGTAGTAGTAGTAGTAGTAGTAGTAGTAGCAGTAGTAGTAGTAGTAGTAGTAGTAGTAGTAGTAGTAGTAGTAGTAGCAGTAGTAGTAGTAGTAGTAGTAGTAGTAGTAGTAGTAGTAGTAGTAGTAGTAGTAGTAAGTTAAAAAAAAATTTCCAAGGGTAGATCAAAATTTTCAAACTTTCATTCTCAGATGAAATTTTTCAAAGCTTACTCCTGAGAAAAGTTCATTAAGCCGACTTCCTTTTCAAAATTTTAATTCCGACATTTTTAAAAACTAATAATAATAATAATAATTATTATTATTATTATTATTGTGATTAATATTTATTTTTATTAGTAGTAGTGTTAGTAGTATTAGAATTTTAAATAGCAAAAGTAATAGCAAATGAGGTAGTTTTTTTAAACAATGACAAGAGCAGTAGGAAGAGAAGAAAAAAAAGAAGAAGAAGAAGAAGGAGAAAGAGAAGAAGGAGAAGAAGAAAAAAACAAAAGAAAGAATAATAAAAAGAAAAAGATGTTAATGAAAAATAAAAATACGAAATAAAATGACGGGTAGTTGAGATAGTTAATGGCTTGTCGTTTATCAAACATTTATGATACCAATTAGGAAACAATTTTCGATAATATGAAACATATTAAAAAATACTAATAATAATACTTATTATTATTATTCATTATTATTATATTTATATATGCTTATTATTTTGCAGTTGCTGCTAAAAAATGTATTTCTTAAATGATAGATTGATTGATTGCTTGATTGATAGATTGCTTGATTGATTGATAAACTGATTGATAGACTGATTGATAGACTGATTGATAGACTGATTGATGAACTGATTGACTATAAATGTGATAGCCAACCTCAATTGGTTGGCTATCACATTTATTTGTTATACATCAGCTGTAAAAACCATTTATTTGTTACTTCCATTGTTTTTCTAAAAAATGGACAAAGTCAATTTTAAATTTAATTTTGTCTGATGCAACATGGCGATAAAACATTTTATTTATTCATGTTATTCATTTATTCATGGTAATTTGTTGCACCACACACGTTCTAAAAATAGCAACAATATTTTTTGACATTATGCACATGCACACACACGCACACAAGCACGCTTATACAAACACACACACACACACACACCCACATACACACACGTACAAACACAAACACACGCATGAACACAATATGCATCCTAGTTGCGATGAACACTTCTATAATGGAAAAATGGAAGATTGGATGAATAAATGATGAACATTCTTGTTGAAGAACAACATACACATACATACACACGAGTGTGGTGTGTGTGTATATATATGTGTGTGTGTGTGTGTGTGTCTGTGTGTGTGTGCGTGTTTGTTGTTAGTTATACTGAAAAAAGATTCGAAGTTATTTGAAGTAGCAGAGACAAGAAGACAAACAAATTATTAACAAGCTAAAAAATAACTAAATTAAGTTGACAAATGATGGAAAGACAGAAAACAATGAAAAAATGGACGGACGGAAAAGAGAGGGGAAAAAAAGAATTAATTAGATCTATTCCTTTGAGTGCTTCTCTGCAATAATTGCAAGGTATCTTACAAATTATGGAATGCTAGAAAAATTGAAATGATAAAAATAACAAAATAATAATAATACTGCGAATAATGATGACGATGACGACGATGATGAGAATGATAACAACAACGACAACAACAACGACAACAACAAAACAACAGAAACAACAATAATAATAATAATAATGTTTACAAGTATTGTAACGGTCATGTGACCATTGCTAGCCACAGTTATTACGTTTTTATTGGTCCTGGCCAATTGAAATGTAGAGTGATGGTTCTGGGATTGAACTGATGGGATGTTAATAGCTTCTTTTTACGTTGTTTTGGCTCGATTACAAAGGGTTCAACTGGTTTATCCAACTCTGACTCGGACCCAGTAAACTAGATGGGCCCACAAAAATGAAATGATTTTTGTAAAAATATTATGAATCATACATAAAACCTACATACTCGGATACAGATGTTTGTTAACTATATGAAAATCGGTTGTTTAGGAGTTTGTACAAATTTGCAAAGAATTTATTTAGTTACAATCAACTGTGATCGAGAAGAAATACATCTAAATGTAATTATAAAACAAAATTTTACAAAATTGTTGCCGGCATCGCACAATCGATTTTTTTAAATTTGTTGAAAATATATCGATTTGTTTTTTGTACATAGATGAAAAACTGAAAACGCTTCTTATTCTGCTTAAGAAATTGCAAAGGCATGGTAATATCGAGATTGAATTTGATGTTTTGTAATTTCTTGGGCATTGCAAACAAAATATCGTGACCATAACGTTTATATTTCTTTCATCTACCAACAAAAACATTTTTCAATTACTTACATGCCTGCATGTTTCATGAGAAAATGATCAAAAGAATTCGTTGGGACTGAATAATGTCTATTTTATACTTTTTGGACTCGTCTCGTTTCGCGACTAAAATCAGCAACAAGATGGTGCGAATGATCATTGTTTTAACGTTTTTCTTGCTGCTTAGTTCTCTATTGTCATGATTTTTCTCGTTTCGTTTCGTCTCGTCACACGGTTGCGAAAAAATGTTTTTTTACTCTCATTGCTTTTTTGGTTGTTTTGTCAAAGTATGAAAATTAAAAAGTGAATAAAATCAAAACCAGCAAATAAAAAAATAACATGGCGGCTAATAAAACGCCAACGATTGGATAAATAAACACATTTACCGAGAAAACTTTAAAAAAATTATTATTATTTTGTAGAATCGCGTCTGGTAAAGAACATTGTGAGGAAAATATTTAAAAGAGAGTGCATTAGCGGAGAAATATTTATTTAAAAAAAAAACAGGACAAGACGTGCCAAGGAATACGAAGAAGTCGAATTTGATATGGTGAGAAAGGGTTTGAGGTAATTGGAAGTTTTTATCAAAATGTGAGTACAAGTATCTTTTTATCTATGGACCTTATAAGATTCTTGTGTGTGTGTGTGTGTTTGTTTGTGTGTGTGTGTGTGTGTTTGTTTGTGTGTGTGTTTGTGTGTGTTGTTGATATTTTTGAAATTAAAAAAATGTTGACATTAATACTATTGTTATTAATATTATTATGGTTATTCCTACATTTACTAATAAGATAATTATTCTAGTTAATATTATTATGAGATTATTCATTAAACTTTATATTTCTGATATAGACCGCTTAAACATTTGAAATGTGCGTAGACTGTGGTTACATTTCTAAGCTAATCACCTCCACAAACATGTTTCAAATTTCAGAAGGAAGTAGGCAGCAAATGCAAACGTCTGATTTAATCTACGAAGGAGAAATTATATTTTCTACGTCTCATAATTTAGAAATAATAATAAATAATAATAACAATAATAATAATTTTTATAATTGTTACAAATGGTAGTAGTAGTAGTATTTGGAATCACTGCCGAACTTCTTGGTTTAAACATCAAAAAAGTCAACGCTGCTAAATGTATATTTTAAACTGAGATATGCAACCCAGTAGTTTTTTAATGTTTTTAAAATGAAATGAACACAAATCCAACTTTTGTATATGGTAATACTAGTTCACCATATCACATATAGCTCAAGGTTTCATAGCGGAACGTCTTGTTAGGATAACTTGTAAAAATTGGATTTAGGACTGAAGTCATGTCAAACAAGTCATGAATTTTTGTCATAGTAAAGTCATGAAAGTGACGTCAGGGCACCAGTAGTAGCAGTAGTAGTAATAGTAGTAGTAGAAGTAGTAGTAGCAGTAGTAGTAGTAGAAGTAGTGGTAGCGGACGCAGTAGCACCCCTATTATAGTTTATATTATTTTGCAATTAATTTTCATTATTGTTATCATTATTTATTATCTATAACCATAATTTCATAATAATGATAAGAATAATAATAATTACTAAGTAATTATAATTAAACATTATTTATAGGAACATGGTTAATGAAATATTATACGGCACTGCAAACACACACGCTGGGTTATTTATTGCTTGTACCTCCCGTGAAATCCTAGGAGTTCTTAATTAATTTTCAGGACTAATCAGGCTATTATTTGTAAATATCCGGTCGACGCGATGGAGTAATGGTTAAAGTGCCTGGCACTAATGTCGAAATAACGGGCTTCGAATGCAAAGAGATCCTCGTCTGTTACGTGCAAATGAAGCTAATGCGTTCACTTGCGATACGTGTTGTCTTTTGGCACTTCTGAAGAGGTACTAACTTACACCTATTAAATAAACAAATAAATAAATAGAATAAATTTAGAAATTAATGAAAATCTTAACATTAAAATTTTAATTTTTGTGTAGTAGATATTCCCAAAAATTAAAATGTGATTCCAAATGAAAGTGTTTAAAAAAAAATTTTTTGCCATTAGAAACACCAAACCTGAAAAAACTTCCATCTACATTTTATTGTTAGTTTAGACATAAAACGGCGTCATGTTCTGCCTTCTATTAAATGACATGAAAATAAAGGCAGAGAGATTGAACGTTAAAATTAACTAAGGCGAAAATAATGACTTGAATATAAAGTTTTTCTCTGTTGTTTTTCTGTTGTTTCGCATTGTTTTTTCTCTTAAAAATTAAAATAAACGCTTTTTATGGTACTAATATTAATCAGAATTTGTATAAAAAATAGATTCAAATAATAAAAAATTTATGGACATAAATATATTTTCCAAAAAAAATTTTTTCTGAATTTTTTTCCAATTTTTTTTTAGCAAGAGACAATTAAACATTAATCATCAAATGCGTTTACATTTTATAATAACAATCCCGTTGGAAGTGGAAGACACCATGTACAACCACGCAATTGTATGTGTGTGTGTGTGTGTGTGTGTGTGTATATATATGTTTGACGCAACATAATATTCATTGCAGACTTCTGAAAATAATAGTAACATCGTAATAGTCAAGCAGCAGAATGGGAAAAAAAGCGAAAAGACAAAACACGTATGTAATTACACAATGATGAATTCGAGAGATTAAAAAACAATGAGTGAAACAATGAATAGCACATGAAGATATGCACACACACACACACACACGCACGCACGCACACACACACATACATACATACACATACATACATACATACATACATACATATTATGATTATTATTAATTTATATCGCGTCCTATGCATAGCTTCAGGGTCACTTGGATAAACAATGACTTTTGACGTTTCCGAAGGCCTGAATAAACAAATATTTCTTTAATCGTTTCCTGAAAAGTTTGATGGTTGGCTGTTGACGAATAATGGCAAGCAAACCATTCCATATGGAAGGAGAGCTTTAGTTGAATGAGTGAATCTGTGCTGGAAGATAAATTATTGATTTTTAAAACAACTTTTGCAACTCTATTTGAGTTCGTTGAGAAAGTTAAAAGGTAGGAAGGGAGACCGTAGAGAAGAGAATTACGGTAATCTAAACGTGATAGTACGAGACATCGAGCCAGTGAAGAAGCAACATACATACATACATACATACATACATACATACATACATACATACATACATACATACATACATACATACATACATACATACATACATACATACATACATACATACATACATACATACATACATACATACATACATACATACACCCATGCATACAAATACAACCATGAATGTAGGCACGCAACCGTAAAAGAGAACGTAAAGATTAAGCACAGTGTTAAAACTCACGATATATTTTTAGATTTTATTTTGGAAAACAATAAATTTATTCATCTGAACTTTCATTTAACAATTTGAAATTCCTTTTTGGTTTATCAAGAATAATTTGAAATAATTAAAATAAAATTTTAAAAAAATGAAGAAATGTAATTTAAAGTGTTAGAGATGTTATTATAACAAGCATTTTAACAGTATAATTTCTTAGCCAAAACTCTGTTTAATCATGTGTCAATTTTACAGTTTTGAAAGAAAAATACCTCAAAATTTCTCGATCAGTGATACGTGCAGATGGGTCTGTTTACATTTTTGTTTCAGGCAAATGCATTCCTCGATTGGTTGATCGTTTAATTGTTTGATTGGTTGGTCGATTGATTGATTGATTAATTGACTGTTTGTATGATTAGTTATTTGGTTAATTAATCACGTGATTGCAAAAACAAAAACATATAGTCGCTTAATTTAATCATAATTTAATTATTCGAACGTAGACGAACTCAAACTTACCAAAAAAAAAATTTCAATAGCATTAAAACGTCAATTACATTTGACGTATATTCATCTAAGTTGATAAGATTTGCAATGGTTTGGGGAATTTTATTTTTCTGATTTGTTACGAAATGATTGATAATCACATAAGCTAGTTCGTATTTGTAATGGGTAATATTGCAGCCAAGAAGACATTAAATGGAGCCAAATAGAAATGTCTATTTAGTTTGAGTCAATTTAATTTTAAATTTTAATGTAGTTTTTCGCTCATTTAATCTCAAAAACTAACACACACACACACGGACACACACACAAAAACACTTACACGCACACTCACGCACTTTAGCACGCAAACTTTCGGCAACACAAACCGCAAACTTGAACGATGGGAACGGAACAATTTGATATTCATATTCATTCATATTCCAACCGCCCAAAATTGAAAAAAGTTTGTATGTAAGAAACGATGAGTTTAAAATAAATTCAGATAAATCCGATTTTAAATTATTAAAACATGCTGGAGTGATACGCTGCAATTCGTTTTTCTGAATAAATTATAAGAAATTATTACTCTTCGCATTTAAAATCCAGGATTTTAAATTCTAAACGAAAATTTATCACCGAACTATGCAGATTTGATTATAAATCAAAAATTTCTAACATTTATTTTTAATTTTTTAAAAATTAAAAAAACCTAAATAATAACTCAGGTATGTCTTTTTAAAATTTAACAAACAGAAATGAGAGCATGAATAAAAGATACAAAGACAGATGTGAATGCACGCACTCCTAGCAGACATATTACCATGACCGGCATATTTTTTTTCAATTTTATTAAGTTTTTCAGATTTTTCTCTAAATTTCCCCAAGAGAAATTTATTTGAAACAGTCGGTGGGTAAGTGATTTTTCCACTTTTGCCATACATCATTTAGCTGGTTCAAAGATTCTGAATAAATCATTTATGTTGTGACATATTACTTCTATCAGTGTACATGCAAGCATTTCTTCTTTTCTTTCTCTCTCTCTTTCCTTTCTTTCTTTCTTTCTTCCTTTTTTGAATTTATTCAATTATTTATTTATTTAGTTATCCGTTTATTGTAATTTGGTCCTTCGCTCGTTCATCCATTAACAAATTATATCGTATTTTCTTCCATTTAAATATACACCCACATGTATAAACATACATACACACATGCACACTTATACACACACAAACACACATAAACACGTGTTTATGTATGCTACTATGTGTGCACGCATACAAACAGTGACCGATCCAGGAGGAATGTGGTAATGCCTCCAGCCAACAGAGTATAAAGATGATAAACAAGGGAGATTCCGTCTAAAGTATAGCAAGAAAGTAAACGAAAATTACCAAATAGGATCATTAACTTTAGAATTTTAAAATCCTCCCCAACACCTCAAAATTCATGGCCCACCATTATATACATACTAACAAAACTAAACGCACATACACAACTACAATAAACAACACACATACACACACGCGCACACACACACACACACATACATACGCACACACGCCCACAGAAACACGTGTTTGAATATTTAATTTCCAGCAACTATATTTCAGAAGGGTTCTGTCGAAAAAGCTAAAAAAGTCGGAATGTATATGAGGCAAAAAGAGAGCCATGTCAAAATGTCGTAACGGTCGCTATGTCGAAATCTCAATATTGTTGTGTGCGAGTTTATGTTTTTTTGTGTGTGTGTGTGTTTGTGTGTGGGGGTGTGTGTGTTGGCGTGTCTCTATGAATATTTTGTATGCGTATGTGTATGTGTAAGTATGTGGTGTAAAAATGTATGTGTGTGTGTGTTTGCGTCTCGGTTTGTGTTAGTGTATGTGTGTGCAGTAGGTTTCTGTGTGGCCTGTGCTTTTATGTATGTGCATGTGTGGTTCAGTGTCTCTGTGTGTGTGCTGTGTGTGTGTGCTGTGTGTGTGTGCTGTGTGTGTGTTGTGTGTGTGTGTGTGCGTTTTAAGCCGATCAAAATTTATTAGTGTGTTGCGTTTTTGGCTGAAATGTAAGCGCCAACATGTGCCAGCCAGTTTCACATATATCTTCGTTATTCACGGAGTTATTTTTTTTCTAGTCCATTTAATTTGATGTTTGTCCAGCTTTAATTTCAACATGTTTGTGTGGAGATCGTGCTTTGAAAGTCTAATAAATCATTGACGGTGTTGACACTTAGTCCAGGTATAAACTTACACGTCTGTGTGCGTGTGTGTATGTGTGTGTTTGTGTGTGTGTGTGCGCGTGTGTGTGTGTGTGTGCTCTTAATAAACGCATATTTCAAATCGAATAAATTGAAACAGGCATATAAAAAATTTTAAAATGAAACTGCATAAAGGTCGAGAATAAACGCTGGAATAAAAATTGAAAAAAAAAATAATTTACTATATGTCGGGCACGTGTTGCGACTTCAAATACGATGGAGATAACAACAACATTATGGGCCATCCTCCGGCGTTGAAATGAAGCTTAGCAGCTATTTGTCACAATTTCAAGTCGGGGAAAATTTCGTTTTATTTCATCGCTTCGAAACAAAATTTTTTAACCTTTTGAAAAGAACTTTTTCGAAACTTTTGTCAAATTTTTTTATTGTAATTTATGGCCTTCTGAATTTTACACACGTAAGATGGGAATGTTTTATTGTGGAGTCATGTCTCGTTGGAATTATTTTTCACGTCAGATAGCAGAACTATCGACCATTTGTTTTCCACGTCTTTCCAGCTCTCTAGACTCTAAATAACGCGGAACAAATGTAGGTGCTCTTTAAATATTAACCAGCTCTTTGCTTTTGGTTGCTAGGCTGAAATAAAAACTATCATATGAAAAAGTTTTGTAAGATAAAAAAAAACCTATATAATAATTTCTCTCATAGCAAATACAATTATTTTTTGATAACGTTGTTTGTAAATAAGAATATGTACACACATACAAAAAAAACTGGCAAAAAACAACAAAAAACACATTTAACAATGAATAAAAAACTAAAATATGACAGATTGATTGAGTTTGGCATGACACGAGGAAATTTGCAATCTTTGCTTTAAAGAACGAAGATGTCAAACCTCTGACACTGATTTTTAGCGATTTTTAGAATAACATTAAGAGAATGAAAAAATTTGTTTGATAGATAATATTGCCATTTTCCTGACAAGGGGAATTCTTGAAAAATTGTGTGTAAATACGAAAGTTAGTTTTTTCTTGTGTCTCAAAGCCTGTACACTATCTACAAGACACACACACACATACACACACACAAACAAACACACACACAAACACACACACATCATAGTCTACATCAGATATTCATCATTTCATCACATGCTGTTTAAACATCAAACAACGGACAGAGGCACGCACGGATGAAAAGAGAAGTCGCAAAGGGTCGAATTAATTTGCTCTGGCCCGAAGTTTTAACGCACGTAACAATATTTAAATAATTTTTCTGAAAGTGAATTTTTGATGGCGATGGCTGAACTTGCGTGAAATATAATTGTGATCTGAGTTTTTGCTACGTTTGAGATTATATGCAAACATCAAGCACTAGTATGTGGTACAAATTTATAAGGTTTTTTTAGTCCAGTTTGCTCAGTTTTGTTTCTATGTCTTTAACTCTTTACATTCAAAAGTTGTAAAATACGCTACAGTTAAGTTTTAAAATAATGTAAACATTTTAATTAAATTAAGTTTTAAACAATTTAATTTGAATTCGTAGCATCAGTTCCAAAGTTTTTCAACATTTATCTCATAATTTTAATTCATGGGATAATTCCAAACGCACCAAAAGGCAGCATGGAAATTAACCCAATACACGCTAACATAAATGATTCACAACAATGCATACTAACGAACGAATACACCACACACACACACACCACACACACACACATACATACATACATAATGACATAAACATACACGTACACACATACATATACATACACACAAACACGTACCCACACACTCATTCGCGAACATTACTGACACGATAGCATGAACTGGATAATTGGCAGTTCCGTAAGATGTTACATCGCATTTAAAGGACACTCCATTTATTTAACGTTAAAAATAATTTAGTTTTTCATTCTAATATTTTCTGTTCTATAGCAAACATGAAAAATAGTGACTTGTATTACAAAAAAATAACAATTTTAATAAAAAAAAAAACTTAAGGTACAAAAAATAAAAACCATTTTAAGAACATAGCAACTTATAAATACAAAAAACTAATTTAAACGTTAAGGGACATACAAACATTTTTTTTCCATCTCTACAAGTGCAATGCTTAACCTTTCCAGCTGCATCTCCTAAAACTGGAACTATCAACCCATTGTGGGCGATTGACGATAATCTATTTGCATACACATGTTGAACCAAAATCATCCAAACACCAAAATCGCAATTAACATAAAAAAAGCTCACCATTTTGAAAATTTGAAAACCACCTTTCAACCTCAAAATTTTCGACCTGTTTTGTTGTCTAATTTACGTTTAACTAAACATCTCCCTCTCTTTGTTGTCAGCAGTATTTCCATTTAAAGACAATGAAACTCTTTGTTTTAGCAGAAATAGAGCATTGTTTCGTGTCGAAAATCGTCAAAAGTGAATTTGAAAAACAAAAAAGAAAAACACTCGTAAAAATTTTGGCCACCCGTCACAGTTTAAACATTTTTAAAATTTTAGCTTACGTTTCCGTCAAATTTATTTTTATTTTAGAAATATATAAACATTTTTGTATGTATCTCGATATTTTGTATTTGTATTTATGCTATAATATATTGATAGGTAAATATGAATATGCGTTTTTATCTGTTTTTGTGTATGAGTATACATTTGCATACAATGAGACATACAAACAATCAAAACATACAGACAAACAGAACATGCAAACAAGCAAACAAAACATACAAAACATACATACAAACAGAACATACAAATAAATATAGTGACGGATGTTGCATGCGAAAATAATCTAAAACCAACAAAACAGTGGAACAATAAATCAGCAATACGGTGACATATAATTCATTACACGTAAGGTTGGTACATACAAACAAACACACATACATACATACATACATACATACATACATACGTACATACATATATACATCGATGGAATTCTTGCCAATATGTATCGAGGTTCTCGGCCCGATGGACCCCAACACCCTTAAATTTCTTAAGGCAATATGTAAAATGATCAGCGTCAGATCAGGTGACAGCAGGGAACTGTTTTTCGCAACTAACCACAACAGTACAAACAATAATAATAACATTAATAACAATAATACTAATAACATTAACAACAATAACAACTACAACAATAATAATAATAATAATAATAAGAATAATAATAAAAAAATAATGATAACAATAATGATGATTAAGATTAGAGTTACGTACATAATAAACAAGTTAACGACTACAATGATGATGCAACACAGATGCCAATTTTGAAACTTTTAATACTATGATAGGACAAGATGACGATGACAACTCTTCTAAAAACATTTAAATAACTATTTCATTTCACTCTATTTAAATAATTATTTTATTTTATTCTGTTCAAATGATTATTTCATTTTATTTCATTATGTTTTTCAGAAATAATCAACCACATCTAATGGCACACAGATCTGCACATTAAAAAGGCATTACATGTTATAAGACGGCATGTCACTGCAACAACAGGGGTCCCAGACACTTTCACCATTTTACCATCTCGCTACCCATAACTGTTTAAATAAGTTAAATTCCATCCTCCCACTTTATTATCACAAAAAAATTATTGTATTGTGACCTTGATGAATCACTTCAACTACCCGTATACAGATTCTAGGCGTATTCTATGCAGATAGAATTTCAACAACGATGATGATGACGACAATGACGATGGTCAAATTATTATATGATCAAGGAAAGCATAAATAAAATTCAGTGATCCATTAAGATGACAATCATTTGTTTTTGGGACCATCGTAGTAGCAAAGAAATCTGTTTTTCTGTATGTGTGTGTGTGTGTGTGTGATTAAGTGTGTGTGTATGTGTATATATGTTTGTATATAAAAGTGTTTTGTGTGTGACTTCATTTTTTACTTATGTGTGTGTGTCTATATACAAAAAACTTTGAAGTGAAGTGGATTTTTTGGTGTAGTTAGGAAGATATGTCTATGTGAATGTCTGTCTGTGTGAATGTCTGTCTGTGTGTGTGCGTGTGTGTTTATGTGTGTGAGAAAGAAAGAGAATGTTTGTATAACTGTGTTTGTGAGTGTGTTAACGTCATATGTGTTATATAATATGAAAACTAGATGTATAAACATTGAATGGAATTTAATGTTTTGAACATTTTTCAAATGAAAAATTAAAAGGATCGAATAGAGAAAAATTTATCGTTTTTGAAATATAAAATCGTTGAACCATTTTTAAAATAAACAGAAATAGTATTTCTATGGCTTTAGGAAGGACAAAACGTCGGAGAATAAAAAATATGACATACAAAATTAATACACTTCATTTAAAAAAATTGTCCGAATTTTGAATATGTAATGAAATTAAAATGCCTAATGAATAGATGAAAATAAAGATAAAATAACCTAAAATAAAACAAAATTCATGACAAAAAACTCAAAATTTTCAAAAAAAAACCCAAGCCCTACCTTTCCATAGAGATGCACATGAGGGTGATTACACTGGAGAAAACAAACACGGGTTGAGCCATGTACGTGAAAGAACACAACCTATCAGAAACTAACCCCCCTCCGCCGCCTCCCCAGCCACTTGTCGTGTATTCCACCAGCTTCAAGGGCATCACAAACGTCGCCACAAGAACGTCGGAAGCTGCCAAGTTGACGATGTAGCAGTTGGTGATTGTCCGCATGTGGCAGTTGCGAAGAATGACCCATATGATGAGTAGGTTGCCGATGATGGCGATCGAGATGATGATGACGTAGATGACGATGAATAAATACCTGATGGCGTCTATCTGAGTGTAATCCAAGTATTCAATGACGTGCTGTCCGTTTGTCGCGCTGTGTGTGGTGACGTTTGTCACGTTTTTGTGGCTGCTGCTGTCGTCGTCGTAGCAATTGTAGTTGTAAGATTTGTTGTCATTGTAGTGAATGTTACAAAGTGTGATGCTGTTGTTGCTGACGCTGCTGATGTTATTGTTATTAACGTAAGAAATTTTGTGATTGTTGTCGTAAGAGAAGTAGCTTTCGGCGCCACCATTCAAAAATTGTTCATAGCTGAACATGGGACTGAAAGGCTTTGATGTATTCAGTGATGATGAAGGAAGAAAACTTGCAAGAGTAGTAGTAGCAGCTGCAGTGGTAACGTCGTCAGCTGTAGTAGTATCAGTAGTAGTAATAGTTGTAGCGGTAATGGTAGTAGCAGTAGTAGCCAAAATGACGTCACTTTCATTGAAATACATTTCGAGTTTGAATTCGATTTTATTTTCCAAATTTATAAAAAGGCAATTGTTATCTAAAATGATAACGGAAACATATGAAATTAAATAAAATTTTGATAACTTATGAATTTTTATTTCAAAAAATTATTAACGTAAATTTATTTTATATTAAAAAATAAGTGATGAAAATATTTTCCAATTCGTGTTGTCTGCAGCTTGCTTTTATAGGGAACGATGTCTGTGCTAATACTACAAAAATGCAGAGCCATACAAACTATATGGCACGCACGTTCAAATTATAAATGAATGAATGAATGAATGAATGAATGAATGAATGAATGAATGAATGAATGAATGAATGAATGAATGAATGAATGAATGAATGAATGAATGAATGAATGAATGAATGAATGAATGAATGAATGAATGAATGAATGAATGAATGAATGAATGAATGAATGAATGAATGAATGAATGAATGAATGAATGAATGAATGAATGAATGAATGAATGAATGAATGAATGAATGAATGAATGAATGAATGAATGAATGAATGAATGAATGAATGAATGAATGAATGAATGAATGAATGAATGAATGAATGAATGAATGAATGAATGAATGAATGAATGAATGAATGAATGAATGAATGAATGAATGAATGAATGAATGAATGAATGAATGACTGAATGAATGAATAATTGAATGAATTAACGAACGAACGAATGAATGAACAACAAGAACAGCAACAACGACCACAACAACAGCAGCTGCAAAAACAACAACAACTACCGCAATAACAACATGAACAAAAACAACAACAGCAGCAGTAGCAGCAACAACAATGTAGTTGTTTTTCATAAACAGCAAGATCGCCATCATCAAAACTAATAACAATATAAAAACAGACACAAACACACGCGCGCGTGCACGGGCGCACACACATGCACACGGACACACACACACACATCCAAACGGATAATTTCGCGAATGCAACCGAATTATCATTTCAACAACATTTAAAATGACTGAACCTCAAAGAACGCACTAGAAAAATTAATTAAATCCGTATTTTTGTTAATTTGCCTACTAAATTAATTGTTATTTTTTAATTAGATAAAATTTTAATTTGAAATTACAAAAAAATAATATAATAAACATTTAGAAATTTTAAATTAATGAATATTCATGGTTTTTTACTAGGAGTAAGCTTTCTGCAACTAAGTTCAAATTACTATGGATTACTTTATTAAAATTTCTCAAATTGTTTTATTAGCTTAAATACACACGGGCGCGCGCACACACTCACACACACAAAGACACGCACACAGACACACACACAGACACGCACACATACACGCACACACACGTTCTATCTTTCTCTCTCTATCACACACACCACACACACGCACACGAACACATGTATACTTGATGTTAATGTGATATACTATACTTATATTAATGTGATATTTTGCTGAATAAAAGATTGTTTCAATCAATACTGACTCTCCCCTTTCTCTCTCTCTCTCTCTTTCTCTCTCTCTCTCTCCTCCAGAGCACGCACGCACACACATCTATATATACGTGGGTGGCATTTTTATTTTAATTAAAAATTTAAATATTGTTTATTAAGCGGTCTTTATAAGTTTAATGAACTAATTTTTTTTGTTGAAAAGAAATTAAAGGCCTCTAGTCTTGCGTTGAAGTGCCCGGGTTCGAATCCCCGTCTATCAGAAACATGAGTGGGATAAGCGTTTTTACGTGTGTGTGTGTTTGTGTGCGTGTCTTGTGTGTGTGTGCGTGCGTGTGTGCGTGTGTGGGTGTGTGTGAATGTGCGTCATTTAAATAAACACACAAATAAGCCCAACTACTAAGGTTTAGTCGTTTAAAAGTATCGTTCTCTTTTGACCACACAAACACGTACACTGCATTGTGCGTCGCTGCTTGCAAACAATAAATAAGAAGATGGGTGATTTCTATTGCCTTCTTTTACTTTATATACTATAATAAAAAATAATAATTATATTATATTATTTATTATTATTATTGTTGTTGTTATTATTATTATCACTTCAACGCAAGACTAGAGGCCTTTAACCATTGCGCTAAAACCTTTAATATCTTTTATCTTTTAACATAAAAAATAATAACAATAATAATAATATTTTTATTATTATTATTATTATGTTATGGTGGTGGGTATGTATTGGATCGTAAAGTTAACGTTGATTTATGTTTTACCGATAAACTATGCAGATTAATTCAAGATGAAAGCCCAACGCCCTGCTATTTATTTCGTTATTTTTTCTCCTAATTTCGTTTTGTTTCTTATACTATGGTAGAGCGAGTTACACATACGAAAACCAATCTGTTTGTAAAATTCATTGAGGAGCGCTGTTGAACATCGCGGAAATAGCGCTTTATAAACTAATCGATTGATTGATAGATTGATTGATTGATTATAATTATTCATTATTTGGATTTAAATTTAATTTTGATTTCTAATATTTATATCATTAATTTATTAACTAGTATTACTTCCAATTATTTTGCTCGTTAAAGATTTCAATTTTCAAACGTAATAATTCATTTTTATTTTTGATAACAAAAGCCAACGATTGAATAACATCATATGTATGTGTGTATGTGTGTGGCTTGTGTGTGTGTGTTTGTGTGTGTGTAAACATGTACATACATTATTTTATTGCTAGAGAACATAGTCTAAAAGACATTTTTTCAAAATTAATGAACAAAATTTAAACGGATATAATGAAGATAAATTAAGAAAATTATTTCTTTAAAGACAACTTTTTGCCCACCATTATATATATATATATATATATATATATATAGTAAGTTATGAAATCTACCGAATTTCTAGAGTAGGATAGTTTGCTGTGCATGTCAGAATGTTCCATATATTGGATAAACTACAACATCGCTAACTAGACGTCTTACCATGCACAAAAGAGAAGGTTCTATAAAACCACACTTAGAACACGCACATGATGTTGAAATTACAAGATAAATCCTGAACAACAACACCAAAATAATGTACTCTAATTCCAGCCACTCCTATCTAAAATTAGCCCAAGCCATTCTCATCTACATAAAACAACCCCCAATGAACAAACAACAAAAGATTTCAACCATACTCACGACAATAAAGACAATAATAAAATATACTAATAACACCAATGATACCGATGAAGACACTGAAGAAAGCAACATTGACCAAGGAACAAGTAAGAAAGACCAAAACAATGAAACATTAGACCGAAGCTATAAAACCCAACACCAAAGTAATTAACCAGAACAAAGAAACCACTTAATCACTTAATAAAGAAGATATTAAATTAACAAAGTCCCCACCAACAACAAATGCAAATCACAGGAACAAACGCCAGCGTTATACAAATTTCCTATCTAAACTGAAGCAAGTACTGGGTTATACAAATTCTCTAGATAAACTGCAACAAGTGCTGAAGATGATTGAAAAATCAAAATAGGTCCTATACACTCGAGAATGAATTGGTAAACTGTATATTACTTTAATTTTAATAAAATGAGTAAGGACGACAAGAATTTGGTTAAAAGTATTGAGAAATGTAAGAAAAAAACTATCCAACGCTAGAAATTTGGTAGATTTCATAAATTACTACATTAATTATGGTCTTTTACCAGCATATATATATATATATACATATATATATATATATATAAACATATATATATATATATATATATATATATATATATAAACAAAGATATGAACAATAGATGAACTGAAAAGTATATAACAAAAAATATTAATTCAAGCGCATTGAAATAAAAAAGACGTGTGTATATATATGTGTGTGTGTGCGTGCGTGTGTGTTGTGTGTGTGTTGTGTGTGTGTGTGTGTGTGTGGTGTGTGTGTGTATGTGTGTAACAATGTAATAATATCTTTTACCGTCATAATAAAAAATGTAATAACAGATATTGTTATTATAGTCCAAATAGTATGAATATAATGATGATAACAATAACAAAATGTTTGTTATTATTGTTTTTTTTATCAATTTTTACCAGTAAAAAAACAGAATAAAATAAATAAAAACATGATGCGATACATACAGCATTTGATTTTGTGTTGTTTATATTGACAATTAACAACAAAACATACACAACACACGCACACAAACAAATACATACAAACAAACACACATACAAACACAGGTATACATGCACACACACGCATATGCACATATCAATAACTTAAAAATTTTAAAACTATACACATATATATATATATATATAACGTTTAAGTTTTTATATTTATATGATCCATGAATTAGCCCCAAGAAAATTTTTAATTTTTGTACAATTAGTTCTTCAATTTTAAATCTTGACCTGAAATTTTTAACAAATTTAAAAGCTCAAAATTTGGGTTCTCAAAAAAAAATTTGGATACAAGCCTTTGTCGTGGAATATAAAAAAACACCAATATATGCCAAGCAACAGAGTGTACAGAGAATACAAAAATACAACATTTAGACATTTAGACATGAAGGGACAGGACAGCTTACATATATGAATCTATACAGACATTTTTTTATTTGACAATAAATATCGATAAACTACCTATACAAATACAATTTTTTTATTTGACTACAGGTATAGATACAATACCGTTACAAATATACAAACAAATAAGCAAGCATACATATATACAAACATTTATAGACATACGTGCATACATACATACATACAATATGTACATTATATGTGCGTTTATTAGCAATATTGGATGGTTATTGAATCCAATTGTGAGGATATAAAATAATAATAAAAATAAATAAAAGATTATAATAATGAATTGTAATAATAATAAGCCAAATAATAATAACGACATCTATAACAACAGTGAAAATTGGATATTATTTTTTAATATAAGTATTAAGTATTACTAATATTAAATATGAATATATTAATTATTATATTAATAACAATATTAATAAAAATCTTGTAGCTGTTTTTATTATTACTATTATTATCATATTGAAACATTGGAAGTTTTAACGATTTTCAAAACTAATATGCAGTAATATAATTTTTATAAAAAAAAGCATATTAATTTTATTATCATAATGAAGAATGATATAGCGTGTACATTTTGATTTGCAAGCGTGTTTCAGTTACGTTACGTCACACTAGCTGGTCGAAAACTTCATCATCCCTATCGTCTTCATCCTCATCGTCGTCATCGTCTGCAACATTTGCAGCATTATCATCATCAGCGACCACATCTTCCAGATCGCTATCGACGACGGTGGTTGTCGTCATGTGGTAGCTGCCGCTCCCCTTACGCGAAGATGACGTCATAATGGAGGATTTGAAAACTTTTCGAGGTTCCTGATAATCATTGCTTCCAGAAGTTTTCCACACCACGTTACAGTCGTCATCGTCGTCATCGTCGTTAACGTCATTTTTGTATTTCAAACTTTTTCCTGAACTATCGTCACTATTCCACGTGAGAGGGCGTTTGTTGAGGTATGTTGTCGGAGAGTGTCGAAATTCTATTGGCTGTACGGGGGTGGGGGGTCTTTTAAGGCGGTTCAATGAGCTGTCAATTAGTTCAAGGTCAAGGTAATTTCCTTTCTGAGCCAGCAGGCCTTCTAACCTTAATTTGATCTCGTTGAATGTCGGACGCTTGTCCGGACTCTCCAGCCAACACTCGCGCATCAGGTTATAGCTAGTGGTGTGGAATATTGGCATAAAATTAACATAAAATTTTAATTAACATGACTTAAATTAGCATAAATTAGTTTGTTGTTGTTGTTGATTAACGTAAGATGAGTTTATTGTTTTATCAGATATTTGCAAGGAATCACGTGATTGTATACGTATTAATACATGCTAAGTAAGAACATTTCTGAATTTAAAAAAAGCTTCTCGATTTAAATTCTAGCAAACATCCTAACCGGCAATAAATAAAACAAAATGAATAGAATAAAATAACCGTTTTGAAATCAAATTGTGTTTAAATATTTCAAAAACTAGAACGAACAGTTCGCACGAGCAGTTGGCTGGTTTCTTCATCCTGAATCCATCACAGAGCAGCCTGTACAGATCGATCAGGGCTATGTCGGGGTAGGGAGTCGAACCTTATGAATATTCATTTTATTATTATTATAAATGGGCAAACATTATGAATATTATTATTATTATTATTGTTATTATTATTATTATTATGGCAAACATTATGAATAATCATTTTATTATTATTATAAATGGGCGAACCTTATGAATTTTATTAATCACGTTATTTTATTTTATTTATTATTAATGGGCGAACCTTATGAGTATTCATATAATTATAATTATTATTAATGAGCGAACCTTATGAATATTCATTTTATTATTAATATTAATGTGCGGAGTGACGGTGTAATTGTTGAATTGCCAGGCAGTTTTGGCGGAGTAATCGGATTCGAATGCAAGGAAAGGAAGGAAGATATATATATTCATAGGTGTTTGTTGCCATTAAAATTCTCATCCATTTGATTGAAATTCAAATAGAAATCAGCGAAACGCAAACCCAGCGTCGTTATCTCCCAGAGTAAAACTCCATACGACCAAACGTCACTCTGAGTGGTGAATATCCTATCGCGAATAGACTCTAAGGCCATCCACTTCAATGGCAGCCTACCATTGGTCAGTTTGCAGTACTGGTCACCATTTTGGACGATGCGGGCTAGCCCGAAATCGCAGAGTTTAACGATTTTGTTGCTGCTGACGAGAACATTTCGCGCGGCCACATCTCTGTGGACGTACTTTTTATCGGAGATGAATTCCTGGTTGGGTGGGTGATGTATGGTGTGAAATTATTCTTACTATATTATTATTTATTATAATTAAAATTATTATTCATCATATTTATTGTTATATATATTTGTGTGATATTTTTTAAATATTTTATTATGAAAAATATATTTTCTTACCATAGCTACGGAAATTTGTCTAGCAAACGATAGAAGGTCCGTAGCGCTGATGGACCATGATTCTTTGGTGCCGGTCAAATGGTCCAGAGGGCAGTAGTCCATCTCCACCCCGTGGTTCGTCCGCCGCATTTCTCCCTCTAAACGGCATTTCCTAAAAAAAACATGTTCGTTCGTTCACTCTTTCGTTCGTTCTTTTGTTCATTCATTTATTCATTTTGTAATAAAAACGGCATTTTCTGGGAAAAAATCTTTGTTTGTCCGTTTGTTCGTTCGTTCTTTTGTTCATTCATTTATTCTGACGTTCGTTCGTTTGTTCATTTGTTTGTTTGTTCATTTATTTATTTTAATAGTTAATCATTTATTAATTCATTCATTCCTTCTTAATTTTATTTAATTTTATAAAAACATATCATGGATCACTCACTACAACTATAAAACGTTCTGTTATTTTTCATATTTTACTATTTGTAATCATAATGACGATGACGAAATTGATGATGACAAAGAAGATGATGATGATGATGATGACTAAGAAGGAGATGATGATGACGATGACGTGGTGATGATGTTAATGAAGAGGACGGTAAAGATGATGACGACGACGACGATGTCTTGGTGAGGATGTTGATAATATTAAGAGAATTGAAGTTTAAAGTTCAAAATTTCGTCGCATAAGAAACATGACATCTGGCGTTTTTCTGACATTAACAATATCAATATATGAAAAAAATTTTCAATGACATCAAGAAACACGCACATTCACACACATACCTACACCCACACACACCCATAAACACCCCCACACACACACCCACCCACGCACACAACACACACACACATACACACGACCACAAACACACACATATCTACAAACACCAACGCAAACACACACATAAACATACACTCACATACATTAACGTGCGTGTAGATGTTATCGCTATCATATATATATATATATACATATATATATATATATATATATATATATATATATATATATATATATACATATTTACATATATATTTTCTATGTTATTCCATTATGATATATTGAAATAAACATTTTATATAATTAATATCCACAATGTTAAAACATTATCTGATAAGTTGGTGTCAATTAACTTGTAACGATTATATGAAGAGGATAATTATAGATTGCCCATTCTTTCATTCAGTCATTCATTTATTTATTTATTTATTCATTCGTTCATTTATTCATTTATTCCTTCATTCACTCACTCGTTCACTCGTCTTACTGACTAAACCAGCATGTGTGTTTCATCTCATACGCACTCTGACAATTTATATAGCGCAGATTTCTCACTCATTCATTCATTCACTAACTCATTTTTTCATTCTCTCACTCATTCTCTCACTCATTCACTCACTTATCCTACCTACGTTCGCTGATAATTTATATAACGCTGTGATTTCTCAGAGTTTGAGAGTTGAAGAAAGAAAATTTTGGCGACGCTATGTCTGTGATGTATGTCCAATAATTCTTTTCATCTTCTGTTTTTCATAAGATTTTTTTGCCATTCTATGGTTATTGTCTTTCTTTTTGTGAGTTTTTGCTGTTTTAGCAATTCTTAAATATGTCTAAAAATGAATTTTTCATTGTTTATGCAATCTTAAATATTCTTAAAAATTTTTAAATAATGAATTCACAGTTCTAGATTTGTGTATTTATGGGAATATGTATGTATGTACGCACACAAGTATGTGGATGTACGTGTGTGTATGTGCAAGTATGTCTGTGTGTCATGGATGTAAATGTGTACGCATGTGTGTGTGTGTGTGCGTGTGTGTAATGTGTGTGTGTGTGTGATGTGTGTGTGTGTGTGTGTGGAAAAACCAACTGTAGAAATGACTGGAGGTTCCCAAATGGCATGTACTCCATGATAAGGGCAATGGGATCTTTAAGGGTGCAGGCGCCCACGATGGAGACGATGTTGTTGTGTCGACCGATTGTTTTCATCAGCTGGATCTCCCTCAACAATTCTTCCTTGTACGATGGCAGTACATCGCCTAGTTGTCAGTTTGTTTGCTTGTTTTTTGTTCGTTCGTTTGTTCGTTCGTTTGTTTGTTTGTTCGTTCGTTTGTTCGTTCGTTTGTTTGTTTGTTTGTTTGTTCGTTTGTTATTTTATTATTCTTATTTCTGTTGGTGTTGTTGTTATTTATTTTTATTAAAATTCAATAAATAAAAATTTAGCTAATGAATAAAAATTAAAATATTTAAATTAGCACAGGCAAACAAAGTGTCCATCTAACCTTTTATAACCTTGATAGCAACTTGTTGACTTCTATAGTAGCCCGTCATAACTAGGCCGAAAGCGCCCTGACCTATTTCGACCCCGAGGGTAACTTCCCTGGCGTCCAGTTCCCACTCATCGTGGTGCGCTGCACCACTGCTGCTCTGATGCTGAAGGCTGTCTTCTTTCGTGTACGTGATTGTTACTGTTTATTGTGGTTGGTTGTGGTTGGCTGTGGCTGGTTGTGGTTGGTTGGGGTGAATGTATTCAAATGGTTTCAAATTTTTAAATTGGAAACCCAAATGAGAGTTCCAATTTTCGACTATTCGACAAATTTTTCCAAATTTTTCCAAATTTTAAAAACTCCAGGGTTTGGTATAAAAAAATTGTTTGGTGCTGAGTGTGATTTTAGATTATACTGATGTTATGATGTGATGTTAAAAATGAAAATGTGAGGCGATGATGATAATGATGATCTGCTGTAGTTATGATAATGATAGTTGCGATAACGACAAAGACGATGATGTTGATAATGATGACAATGACCGCGATATTGTTGATGAATGATGATGATGATGATGATAATGATGATGATGATGATGACGATAACGATGATGTAATAAGAAGTTTGAGTAATGTTTTTAAAAATCAAGTTGGACGTTTTTTTTTGAAAAAACTTGAAAGATGAAAAGTTGAGCTCCGTGTTAATCATGATTAGAAAACAACGCAACTTAATTAATCATCGGCTTTACAGGCACCATCAAAATCATCTTCACCATCGCACGCAATCATCACCGCCATAGAGGTCAAACTCTAAGGTCAAACTTCAAGGTCAAACCTCCTGGGGCAGATTTATAACTATTCTTCTTAGCCAGCAACGTCTTCTTTAAAAGTTTCGTATGCACTCGACTGCACTTGTTAAAGAAGAAGGCGACAAGGACGACAGCAGTAACCAGTATAACCACTGCACTCACCATCACGACAACCAATTGCATTGGAGGATGCTGTTGATGTGGAGGCACAATCCCCATTTTGAGACCTTTGTTAGGGGGGTGGGGGGTAGAGGGTAAAACGTTTTTTATTTTTATATCGAGGTTTGAGAAATTTTTTGTGAAAAATGTTTTGAGGAATTGAAATTAATTACAGATTAGAGCAGTAACATTAAAAAATTACGATAATGCTAACGATGAAAATAACAATTTAATCTATGTGGCGCTAACTTTGAAACGTAGAGGCACATGTGGCGTTTTCAGTAGCTGCTCTGGACACGTTGAGGCGAAGGTTGTCGAAGATGAGTGCATTACCTTTCAGGTGACACTTGACCTTTCGATGTTAATTAATTAATTATAATAAGGTGAGTTGCAAGGTCAAAGTTTATATTATTATAACCAAAATACAAGGTTGCTAGGGTAGTAGTAATAGTTGTATCAAGGGTAGTAATAATAATCTTGTAGTGTTATCTGGCAACAAACAAAAAAATAAACTTGAAAACAATTTAATCAACCCATAGTTGGTTATATAATAATGTATATAAGCACGTGTGTGTGTGTTGTGTGTGTGTGTGTGTTTGTTGGTGTGTGTGTGCGTGCGTGTGTGCGTGCGTGTGTATGTATGGCTAATTTAAAGACACAACTAGTTTCTTGACCAGACGAAACACGCTGAAAGAAACTAGGATATAATCTATATCATTATCTTACGGCGTGCTGGTTGTGCTTGTTTAAAAAAAAGACTTGATTATGTGCGAGGAAAAATATTGAAAGCATAATTACGTTTGAAAAAAAACACACACGCTTACATACAAACATTCACACAAACACACACAAAAATGCTGCTCATAAAAAACACACATACACACAAACACAATTACATTTGCGTAAGCAAACATTCATACATACAGACACACACCAACGTATACATTCACACATACAGATACATACATACACTACACACATACAAACAAACAAACAACCAAACACACATATACAAACACACACATACCTTAACATCGTAAACTACGTTGGGCAAAACCTCGAGATGCAGTTTATTTGTATCGGGGTAGAACATCTGCGACCTTGGACCAGTCGGTGATATGAAGGTAACTTTAACTACATTGTGGCTGTACTCGTCATCGTCGCCATCATCCTCTCCATCATCATTATCATCGCCATCACCATGATCACCATCGTTATCATCACTGCCGTTGTTGTTGTTGTTGTTGTCGTCATCGTAAACAACTGCTACGTTATGACCTGATTTAATGTCAAGGTCACTATTCGGTGGTGGTGATGATGGTGGCAGCACTGATGACGATGATGGTGGTGATGATGATGTTGTTGTTGATGATGATGCTACTAAGGGTGGTGATGATGATGATAGTGAGTATAACGCGTTTATAAGGCCTCTTTTAACGTTATTTCTGCTAGCAACAGTTTTGATGTCATCTATATTATAACTATTTTTGTTATCATTTAGATTTTTATTATTGTCATCATCATCATTATTATTATTATTATTATTATTATTATCATTATTGACATCTTTATCTCTTCTCATCTTCGGTCTCATCTTCGAATTATCGTCATTCATCATTCTCTCACTCTTATCATCATCTGCATCAGCAGCTACTGCAGTTTTTAAACTCGCCGTAATCAAAGCTGATGATGGCGTAGTAGTAGTAGTAGTAGTATGTGCGACTGTGGTAGTAGTGGCGACTGTAGTAAGGATGGTTGCGGCTGAGGAAGTTGTAGTTGTTGGTGTGTATGTCCATTTGATCCAGACGTGTCCAAGATCTGTGACTTCATCGTAGTGGACACACGTGACCGCTGGGACTAGCCATGGCTCTGGTGGAAGAGGATTCGTGATGATGATGTTGACGATTAAGGTGATGATGATGACGATGATAATAATGATGATGGCGATAATGACGGTGATGATGATGATGATGCCTAAGTGGATGAATGATAACGATGATGATTAACAATTGGTATGATGATGATGATGATGATGACGAAGATGATGATTGGCTATCTATAATATTGTTCCGTGAAATACAATATTGTCTGTACGATGGGCAGCCCATTATGTCTCATTTCCAAACAATCTATCTTTCCATTCATCCATCTATCTATTCATCCATCTATCCATTCATCCATCTATCTATTCATCCATCCATCCATTCATCCATCTATCTATCTACTCATCCATCTATTTATCTCTCCATTCATCCATCCATCCATTTATTCATCTGTTTATCCATCAATTCACTCATCAATTCACCAATCAATTCACCAATCAATTCACCAATCAATTCACCAATCGATCAATCGTAGAAACCAACCCGACTGCAGAGATATATAATGTGGCACAGCGGTCAACATTTTGATATCTTCATCATCGGCCTGGTCCAAACATTTTTTGAAAGATTTACTGTAAGGTTTTCGGCAGCCAATAGTAGTGAACCAAACTTTTGGAGACCTCAACCCTTCCAGCTCCATCTCCACCCAGTACCTCGAGTTGAAAGAAAGGCCCGATATTACAAAATGACCCTGAGTTGATTTAGTGGTTGTGTAATAATTTGTTTCTCTGCTGATGTCCCCATAGTTTAGATGTATCATTAGTATGTATCAGTTGTTGGTTTAGTTTGACAGCATAAATTCTCCACTCATAATGTTATCATAATTTACGTAATAATTTCATTTATTTACTTAAAACTAGTTGCATTGGAATAGCAATTAAGCGAGCGTTCTTCAGAGGCCAAATAAGAATAATTCTCGTTGAAGCTACCTTGCCAGCTTCAAAAAAGAAATTCTTAAACATTTAAAATGAGTTTAATGGCAAGTAAGTTACCGATATTTATATTGATTATTATTACCTAAAATCTAATAACTCAGTCACTGCATAATAATATCAATAATATAATAATATCAATAGCATAATCAAATCACTTTTATTCAATCAAGAAAAACAAAGATGCATGAATGATTCGGAGATTAAAAAAAAAAGAAAATTAATTCTTGTGGACTCGACCACCGTGCATAATATTGATAATGTAATTTATTTACATTCCATGAAAAATAATAATAAAATAAACTCAAAGAACTCTTAAAAATTTTAGAAATTGAAAAATTTGAGAGGGCTCAGTTAACCTGGGGTGTGTAAGAGGTGAGTATCTGGTGCTTCAAGAGGTCAATGTCGTCACAGTGTGGGTAGGAGTCGTTGAGGTTGCACGTCTGTCTGGCGTGATGGACATTCAGTATGAGGTTACGCAGTCTTTTGTGGTTGTTGTTGCTGTTGTTGTTGTTATTATTGTTGTTGTTGTTGTTGCTGTTGTTGTTGTTGTTGTTATTTTTGTTGTTTTTATTGTTGTTGCTGTTATTATTATCATTGTTGTTGTTGTTGTTATTTTTGTTGTTTTTATTATTATTGTTGTTGTTGTTATTTTTGTTGTTGTTATTATTATTATTGTTGTTGTTATTAGTGTTCCGATTATTGTTGTTGTTTGTGTTGTTGTTGTTGTATGAGTTATTGATTTGACTTGCTTTAGAGCTGGCTTGGCGGTTGTTATTGTTATTGATGTTATCGATGTTGTTGTTGTTGTTGTCGTTGTTGTTGTTGTTGTTGTTGCTGTGGCTATCATAAAATTCTACGTGCCATGCTACATTGGCATCCAACTGAAATTGCTTGTGTTTGCGAACCACTACCTCCAACGATATAGACCTTGGTTGTGGGTGCTGTTGATGTTGTTGTATATGATTTGGTGGTTGTTGTTGATGAAATATTTGGTGATAAATTTGCTGTTGTCGATTGCTTGGTTGATTGTGAAAAATTTGAGATATGTGTTGTTGTTGTTGTTGTTGTTGCTGCTGTTGTTGTTGTTGCTGCTGCTGCTGCCTTTGTTGCTGTTGTTGTTGCCGTTGTTGTTGTGGTTTTTGACGATGTTGTTGTAAGATATGTGTTAACATTTTGAAGTTTCGGTTGTGAGTGGTGTTTCTGTGTTGTTTGTTT
>NW_008704659.1:1297662-1299124 GCF_000326865.2 Helobdella robusta | reverse complement strand
ATATATATATATATATATATATATATATATATATATATATATATATATATATATATATATATATATATATATATATATATATATATATATATATATATATATATATATATATATATATATATATATATATATATATATATATATTGGAACGAGGTTTTCTTTGATGCAAATATCGTTAAATATTTTTGCCCATTTTGCATTAATGCATTAATTAATTTTTTAATAAGGATTTCGGCAACACGAAGCTGTTTTAATTCATATTTATTATCATTATGTGTCATCCTAGGCTTACAACGTTGTTTCGACATACAGTCATCATCAGAGCCTGGTTTTACGAAATATCAAAAATTGAATTATAATTTAAACATTAAAATCAAGAAATTTAATGAAAAGTACAAGAAATGAAATTATGACGTTGTAATTAGAAAATTAGAAATATGAAAATGTAAAATATGAGAAAATGTTACCTTGTATTAATATAATATTGTAATAATAAATAAACAGTTTCAAACGAATGAAATTAAAACAAAATTATGAAAATAAGTAAATAAAATTGTGTAAAAACATATAATAAAACAATTCAGTTAGACGAGAAAAACAAGTGTTTCGTGGCGGGATGATATTAAAAGTGAAAGTCAGTAAGACGATATAAAAAAGGTGAATGTAGAAATTAAAGTTTATTATTATAATTAACAAATAATGTAGATAAAGAAAAAATAAAATTTGAAACAAAATAAAATGACGTTATTAAAATAAGTATTATAGAAATATAAGTAATAAAATATAAATATAAAAAATATCATAAAATAAAAATAATTTAGCAGTTATTGAATAAGGTAGCAAGTGACGAGATGACCATGGATTTCGGACGTGACGTTAATAACTGTGTATTAACTGGTCGAAAATTGTCAGACTTAGAGCGATATTCGTATCGTTTGGGTACTGAAACGTCTGCTGGCTTGTTTTCGACTGCAATTGTTGGTATCAGTTCACGATATTGAGAAAATAATTGAAGAGTATGATCGAAACTATTGTATTGTTTAATGTTGGTTTGTATTTGTTGATGTACAGGGCTTCGCGAATTTTCTCATTTTTACAT
This sequence comes from Helobdella robusta, assembly GCF_000326865.2. NCBI lineage: Eukaryota > Metazoa > Annelida > Clitellata > Rhynchobdellida > Glossiphoniidae > Helobdella > Helobdella robusta. Next base: position 1,298,025 of record NW_008704659.1, on the reverse strand, counting down.
ATTTTACATTTTCATATTTCTAATTTTCTAATTACAACGTCATAATTTCATTTCTTTTACTTTTCATTAAATTTTTTGATTTTAATGTTTAAATTATAATTCAATTTTTGATATTTCGTAAAACCAGGCTCTGATGATGACTGTATGTCGAAACAACGTTGCAAGCCTAGGATGACGCATAATGATAATAAATATGAATTAAAACAGCTTCGTGTTGCCGAAATCCTTATTAAAAAATTAATTAATGCAAAATGGACAAAAATATTTAACGATATTTGCATATATATATATATATATATATATATATATATATATATATATATATATATATATATATACATATATACACTATTTACTACAACA
>NW_008704659.1:1286068-1294929 GCF_000326865.2 Helobdella robusta | reverse complement strand
ATATTAATAATTTGTTTGTTTGTTTATTTGTTGTTTTTTTTATTTTGGTTTTACCACCATTATCATCATCGCCAAACACTCGTTGTTGTCATCTTCGCCATCATTCAAATTGAAATTAAATTCATCATCATCATCGCTGCCCCCATCATCATCATCATATTCATCATCACCATCATCATCATCATTATCGTCATCATCATGGTTACCGAGTTAGCTCAGTCGGTAGAAATGCTGCGCCTCGCGTTATCATTACGCGACTGCATGGTTCGAATGCCGTCTGTCCGAAGCTGAAAGACCATCATATGATGATGCTTATTGCTTACACATTACCTTATGATGCTTGCACGTGCATACGTAATGTGTATGAACGCTGTGTGGTGTGGTGTGTGATGTGTGGTGTGGTGTGGTGTGTGGTGTGGTGTGGTGTGTGGTGTGGTGTGGTGTGGTGTAGTGTGGTGTGGTGTGCTGTGGTGTGGTGTGGATAGTAAATACTTAAGAGTACGATGCATGCAGCTCTGCTTTTGACTAGACTACATCATGAAGAATAAATGTAAATATATCATGTTTTTGTTAGTCACTGGCTACCGCTGCAATTTTGTTATCATTTGATGATGATGATGATGATGATGATTATGGTGATGATGATGGCGATGATGATGACGACGACGAGGACGACGATCCAAATAAACAATCATGGCGCTGATGACCTAGTACTGAGAAGTAATAATGATGTAGCGCCTAATTTCAAGTAGGACGCTGCAGGGGTGATATTAATTCTTTGATCTTCTTGATGAAGTTTCTTACGGTTTATGAAATCCTTAAAATATCTTATTTTCTCTATTACGTAATACCTTCTTATACGTACCAACAGTTCGAATACCCTAAATACAAATATTCCTCAGCAAAACGTAATCATTGCACTGTTATATAGTATATAATATCAGAAAAAATTACAAGATGGCTTAACGATTTGGCTTACAGTAACCAGGATCAAATGCAAAGAGTTTCTCATCCAATCATTATATATGAATATCAGACATAATTATATGTTGAGTATTGACATTTTTGTAAAGTGTTGAACATGTGTTGTATTTTAAAACTGTCTCGTTATGTTATGCATGTTATGCAACATTAATCTTTGTGTATGCAGGTAAAGTACTAGTGGATTGAAATTCATAAATACCTTGGGTATTTTCATTCAGACTGTTTTTTTGATCGTAACACATTTTTGAAAAAACTTTGTTCACATACATACATACATACATACATGCATGCATGCATGCATACATACATACATACATACATACATACATACATACATACATACATACATACATACATACATACACACACACACACAGAGACATACGTACATACATACATACATACATAAAAGCATACAACAAAAAATTTTGTAGAATTACGATAAGTTTTGTGTGGAGAAGTACTGAAGCCAAGACATGAAAGGAATTTTTATTTTTTTCGAACGAAAATTATTTGAACCGCGAAATAAAACAATTCATCACAAAAATGAAAACCATGAAGAAAAAATATTTTTGAAATTTGAAACAAATATTTAAAATAAAAAAAAAATAAAAAATGTATACAAAAGTAGTGCGAATGAAAATTGTAGACAGTAAAAAAACAGAAATACCAGAAAAACAATTTGTTGTATCGGAGTGTATATAGGGTACATAAGTATTGACGTATTGATCGAGTGAATACGCATTGATGTATGCATGCATGTACACACACACACATACATACACACACGTACGAACACACACACACACACACATATATATATATTATTATATATTATTTTCTTTCCGTCGACATCGCAGTTAATATGAATAAACTTAAGATAATTGCAATCTACAGACCGCCTAATTCCAACCCTGATCTACTACTACGCAAACTTGAAATTATCTTACCTACACTAAAACCTCCCAATAAATCTTATTTAATTGGTGACTTCAATCTCGATCTTAATAAATTTTTTTTTGATCCTCATGTATTTTTTCCAACCTTCTATCATCGTACAACTTTCTTCCACTTATAACCTCTGACGCACGCATTACGTCTTCCTCTTCCTCGTTAATTGACAATATCTACACAAATAATATTACTACTCACTTTTCTGGAACAGTCTTATCTGACTTCTCAGACCATTTTCCTATTTTTACCATCGCATCTAACCTCAATAAACTTAATTATTCTGCACCACAAAAAGACTCCAAAATCTTTATATGACATCAACCATTCGTTATCTGCTCAAGACTGGACGTCAGTGATCACGATAGACAATGTTAATGATTTCTCATCACAGCTATATGCCATACTCAATAAAGCGATAAATACATTTGCTCCATTTTTACCTGTTAAACCAAAAAACAAAAGCTGGGTCAACACACATATTAAAAAACTATCCAATAAAAAAAACAAGCTCTCCATTAAAAGCTTCCGTAACCCTACTCCAAACAATATTTCTGAGTACAAAAAATTCCGCAACATGTTTACAACCATTAAAAGAAAAACAGAACGAGAATATTACACAAAAAAACTCAGTAATTCTCCCAACGACATCAAGGCCAAATGGAATTTGATAAGATGTGCACTAAACAAAAAACCGCCCAACTCATCCATATCCAAACTCACTGTAAGCAACAAAACAGTTGACAACAAACAGGAGATTTTCGACCGTCTGAACGAACACTTTGCAAACGTTTCAATCGAACATTCTTTCAACCTCCTACCGGGTAAGGCTGACCCCATGAAACTCTTGGGTCCTACTATAACTCAATCCATATCTCTTAACCCTGTATCGGAACGCGAATTACTATCTATTGTCCGTAAAATGAAAAATAAAAATAGTTACTCCGATGATGGCCTTAACATGTACCTAATAAAAAACATAATCCATTCCATAACTTTACCTTTAATCCACATCTTCAATTTATCATTATCAACGGGAATTTTTCCAGATACCTTCAAAATATCCAGAATTATTCCTATCCACAAAAAAGGATCCCTGGATGATATAAATAACTACAGACCCATATCTCTGTTGTCTCCTTTATCCAAGATTCTGGAAAATATAATGTACATCAGATTAAATTCTTTCTTCAATCTCAACAGCATTATATGTAACAGCCAATACGGCTTCCGGGCCAAGCATTCAACGGAGCTTGCTATCCTAGACTTTACCCAACATGTCATAAACGGTATGAATAGCAAAAAACTATCTGTTGGCCTATTTCTGGATCTTTCAAAAGCATTTGATGTAATTGACCACAGCATACTCCTAAAAAAACTTGAGTGGTATGGTGTGAGGGGAATCGCTTTCAATTGGTTGGAGAGCTATCTCTCCTTGCGTTCTCAATATGTTTATATCGATAACTTCAAATCAAATAAAACTCATGTCCAGAATGGAATTCCTCAAGGATCTATACTGGGTCCTTTTCTATTTCTAGTCTACATCAATGACCTCTGTAACGTCTCATCATTAGCCAAATGTGTACAATTTGCCGACGACACGAACATTTTGTTTAAACCAGACGACATCAACAGCTGCCGAGACATCATCAACCAAGAACTGTCAGGATTTTCCAACTGGTTTCTGGCAAATAAACTACTACTAAATCATTCCAAATGTTCTTATATGATTTTTGGTCCCAAAATATTAACTAACCAAGTCCAAGATTTAAACTTGCTGCTTAACAACAATCCAATTAATCGTACTCGTTCAACTAAATTCCTAGGTATCAATATAACAGATAACCTCTCGAGGGACTACCACCTGCAATCAACTTCCCAAAAGGTCAATAAACTAATTGGAATTTTCTACAAAATAAAATACAAACTTTCTCAGTCTGCTCTACTAAACCTTTACTACGCTTTTATTTATCCCCATCTTACCTACTGCATAACTGTATGGGGAAACAGTCCTAAAAGTCACTTATACAACATTACGCTCTCTCAAAAACGTTCAATACGTCTTATCTTTAATACTAATCCTTTTGCCCATACTAAACCCTTTTTTGCAAATAACAATATTCTACCATTAAGGTTTATATATTACTATTTCACAGCCATACTTGTTTTCAAATTTATTAATAAACTTCTTCCTACTCCTCTAGACCACCTTTACACGACAAGCAATTTTATTCTATCTGCTCATACAAGACACACCCAATTCTTTTACACACAAAGAACCCGTATTAAATTATTTTCATCAAGTATTAAACTTACTGGACCAAAAATTTGGGCTGAACTGCTTCCTCCTCAGTTACATGAAATCAAAAGTATACAACTCTTTAAAAGGAAGCTACGTAACTTTTTAACAAACTTAGATCCCGACACCACCATCTAGTTATCTGGGAAAGCATGTTCATGTAAGCATTGTGTGTGTCTAAGTGTGTGCGAATGTGGTTGCTTGTGTGAGTGTGTGTGAATGAGTGCTGTGCTTGTGTGAGTGTGTGTGAATGAGTGCTGTGCTTGTGTGAGTGTGTGTGGATGAACAGGTGTGTGTTTACGTGAGTGTTTTTGTGCGCGTGAGTGAGTGTATGTGCTTCTGGCGTGGTATTTCTATAAGATAAGATTCACAATTTAGAAGTTAGTCAAAGTGTTATTAAATTTTAAACTTCGAAACAATTTTGAAGTATTGAAATATCTATAACCTACATTATATTGTGTTTAGGTATATTGAACTTTTTTTTAAAATTATGTTTAATATTTCGGAACAGTTTTGAAATATTAGAATTACTCTTTATAATATGTTTGGGTACTTTGAATTCTTTTATTTGTTTAAAGCTACTCATTTATCATTATTACAAATTGACACTGGTGATCAGTACAAGAAGTCCAGATTTCTTTTTCGATTTCCAGATCATTTCCTTTCATTGATTTCATTTTTCTGATTTCATTGTTTGATTTGATGAAATAAAATGTCAAATGTCAAATATATATTATATGTATATATATATACATTCATTTATTTTGAATATTGTGTATACATATAAACATATATATATATAACTTCATATATATATAAGTTGAAAAGACAAACTTTGAATTGATTAATGCCAACAATTCGGCAGAATTCATACAATACTGTGTAAAATATGATCTCCTCCCAACATGTATATAACTATAATTACCTTTTGCTTACTCAGCTTAATACCTGCATCCAAATCTTAAATATAAATACACGCAGAGAGTACACACGCACACACAATAATAAATACGCATATATACATACACGTTTTCTTTTACTTTTCAATTTCGAGAAGAAAATAAAATTTCGTTTCGTTTCGTTTAGGTGCACGTTTATAATTGTACATATAGCGTACTCACACATACGTGTAGACACTAAATATATACACACTCAGGCATACTCTTACATGTTTAACAAATATAGTCACACACACCCACACATACACAGATACATACAAAACCACATACATACACACATACATAGGCACATGAAAACATTATTAATAGTACATTATGGTTATAAATGATATGAAACAGAACCAACGAAAGAGATTACATTGGTGTCATTAACATCATCATAATCCTTTGGCTTTTCTCGTCATCGTTCACATCATTAATACTGTCATTCATTCATTCGTTCGTTCGTTCGTTCGATCTTTCGTTCGTTCGTTCGTTCGTTCGTAACATATTTTTCGGCCCCTGTTATTTTTAGAGATCCTTGCAATGTTGAAATTAAAATTAAAAATATTTTTGTAAACAGTTTGAAACGTTCTATGTTTGTTTCCTGCCTTTTTTAGTTTTTCTCTTTCATTTCTTCTTCTTTTTCTCTCTTTCTATACGTAGCTAGCTGGGTTATTTATAGAACAGCGCATGCCCCAATGCGTTTGTCGTCTTATGCACAACGTATGTTCATGCATCTTATAATTTTATTGCTTTTCTATTGTTCGTTCGTCCGTTCGTTCGTTTGTTCGTTTGTTTGTTTGTTTCTTTGCTTATTATAATAATATTTAAAAAATTTCCATGTTTATAATTTCTTTATTTAATTTTTCATTTCATTCAATCCATCTTTCGTTCTTTTTTTCATTTAACTATCTATTTAATCACACATTCTATCATTCGTTCGTTCGTTCGTTCGTTCGTTCATTCAGCCAGTCAGTCAGTCACTCAGTCGTTCGTTCTTCATCCAGAAAATTATTTATTCACTTATAACAGTGTGGATGAATCAATTCATCATTCTTTTACTGACAATCCATCCATCATCACATCGTTTTATTTCAACCAATCAATTTATTCAGCGTATGGGTGACTAGCTGGTGGCTGGTGTTCTATTTATACTTTCATTCTTTTATTCGTTCTATCTTTCGTTCATTTATTCGTTCGTTTTTTTTTCTTTTACTTATTTCTTTTTTCACTTAGTCTATATATTCGTTCGTTCGTTCGTTCGTTTGTTCATTAGCTGGTTTGCGTGTTTTTTAATCAATCAGTCAACCAATCAATCAATCAATCATTAATTAGTTAATTCATTCATTTATTAATAATTCTATTTATTTATTTATTAATTAATTCATTTATTCATTTATTCATTCATTCTCTTTCTTCGTTCATTCACTTATTTATTCATTCATTCGCTCATTCTCTCAATCATTTTAAGTTCATTTACCCTTTCTCTGGCACAGTCATCTCGAAATTTATTTCAATCATTCACATCACTTCACTCTCATATTAATATAAGATTTTTCCACTCGTTTATTCATTATTTATCGATTCAATCATCCCATCATTTGTTCGTTCGTACGTTCGTCGTTCGTTCTTTCATTCATTCATTCATTTGTTGATTTTCGTTCTTTCGTTTGTTCGTTCACTCATTCATTTTTCCATTCATATTTGAACATCCGAACCGTTTTATTTAAAAAATTGATGACACCCTAATACATACTTTAAAAACATAAACACACACACACATTCATGCATACATCCACACACACACACACAGACATCTACACCTACACACACAGACACACACATTCACACACACACAGACACACACATACACACACACACAGACACACACATACACACACACAGACACCTACACACACACACAGACACACACACACATACACATATACACACGTGCACTTAAAAACACCACGTTGTTTTCCATGTAAGTATTGATTTTTCTGCCTAGCTGTTCTACATCAGGCTTTCTCCGTTTTTTCCGCGCTCCGCGTTAGCGTGCGTGCAGGCATTCCGTTCGTACAAAACATGTACAGATGTGTGCGCATAACACAAGAGTGTATATAACGCAGATGTTTGTATCCGTGTGTGTGTGTGTGTGTGTTTGTGTGTATGTGAATGTGTATGTGGGTATTTGAATTTGTTTGTGTTGGTCTGTGTGTGTGTGTTTGTGTGTGTGTGTTTGTTTGTATGTGTGTGAGTGTGTTTATGTGTATGTGAATGTGTGTGTGTTTGTGTGTATGTGAATTTGTTTGTGTTGGTCTGTGTGTGTGTGTGTGTGTTTGTGTGTGTGTTTGTGTGTGTTTGTGAGTGAGTGTGTTGGTGTGTGTTCGTGAGTTGTGTGTGTTGGTGTGTGTGTGTTTGTGTGTATTTGTGAGTGAGTGTGTTGGTGTGTAAGTGAATTTGTTTGTGTTGGTGTGTGTGTGTTTGTGTGTGTGTTTGTGTGTGTATTTGGGAGTGAGTGCTCTGGTGTGTAAGTGAATTTGTGAAAAATGGATTATTCGTCGGCACGTTTATGAAATAGATACTACGAAGATAAATAGATACATATCTGTGCGTGTTTGTGTGTGTGTCTGTGTGTGTGTGCATATCATTAGAACATCACGTTAAACTAATATTAATTTTTAACTTCTCAAGTTAAGCTTTAACTAACATAACAAATGCAATACTTATACGTCGTCATATGTGTGTGTGTGTCTGTGTGTTTGTGGGACTGTATGTGTATGTGTGTGTGTTTGTTATGCTTTTAAATGTGTGCGTATGTGCATGTGTGTGTGAGTTTGTACGTAGGGCTGTATGTATTACCTGTGTAAATGTTTGAACATATAGGATTTTTATAGTCTTATACTTTTATATTTATATTTCGATTCTTATAGATTTTTTACTAAATTCATTTTGTCTGCATTTGCATCTTGAATTGATTTCTGTTTAACTTTTTTATAAGGAAAGTTTTGATTTTATTTGCGGGCCCCAGATTGAAAAAATTTGCTATTTAAGTGCAGCTTTTCAAAGGTAAAATAGTTCTCAAGCGGCCCTCACAGCAAAAATTTGCCAACCCCTTGTTTAGGCTGTTCATTCTGTTAATAAACTACATACTTGTTTATTTGCTTATATTGTCAAATTATTGAACTTCTCGCACTTGGTTAAGTTAATCAACACAAGATTTTTTAAAAACTTCTTCATTTGCTAAGATGTCAGTAAAATGCTGGAAAAAATGTGTGTGATGTTTCTTTACGTATTTTGTTACATATATAATTAAATAAAATAGTTAAATAACGCAAATAAAGAAGAAAATTTTTTCAAATATTAAAATTAAAACATTAATTTTAAAACCAATTAATAATAGATAGAATCCACTTAATTATAAAGATTAACCATTTTGTAATAGTAGTTAAAGAAGAATTTATTAAGCAAATAATTCTTTTGTTATATAAGTGTGAATTGGTTAATCCATTTGCATATTGTATATTCGTACGTATATATATATGTATGAGTGTGAGAGAGAAAGAGAATGTGTGTGTAGGTGTGTGTGTGTGTGTGTGTGTGAGTATGTGTGTTTTTATGTGTGTACGCTTGTCTGCCGAATGACATACACGGCGTATTCGAATGTTGGCTCACGTGATTATATG
>NW_008704659.1:1284913-1285805 GCF_000326865.2 Helobdella robusta | reverse complement strand
ATCCCTAATTATTAATCATTATTAATACCAACGCCATCATCAATGTTATTATTATTAATATTATTATTATTATTCAAGTATTATTATTATTATTACAATTCAAGTAAAAAGGGGGTCCTACAAGGTGACCCAGGCTCACCATTGATTTTTAACCTCTGCTTCAATCTTCTAATGAAAATGCTAGAAGCAAAACAATATCAACAATGCGGATACATATGGGGACCAACAGCTAATCTAAAATCCAGAGGCTGGTTTCAGTTTGCCGACGATTCGGCAATCATGGCTAACAGAGACTGATCAATCTCAGCCAATCATGGTGCAAATGGACGGGTATGAAGCTGAGAACTGACAAATGCTGTACATTTGGGATGAGAAAGCTGGACGGAAAGTATGAGCAGTTTTTGCCTCAATTAACAATAGATGATGAAATAATTCCCCGGGTGAATATTAACGAAGGTTTTACGTACTTAGGAATAATGTACGATTTTGAAGGCAAAGATACCAGAGAGAAAGATAAACTGCACAATAAGCTCAAGGTTATGCTGAGGAAAATTGGTGGACTGGATATAACTGTTCAATGGAAGCTGGAAATTCTTAGGCGTTTTGTCCCTACTCAAATCTCATTTGAACTACGCACCTACAATATTTTGCTAACCTGGATAGAAAACACACTAGACCGCCTTGTGACAGAAACAGTAAGAGAATGGCTATCACTGCCCATAAGCAGTTGCATCGCCGAAGTTAGCTCGCTGCCGTATAAAACTGGTGGCCTCAACATAAAGTCGTTGAAACAGCACGCCGAGATGTTACGTCTAAAACTCCGTGGTTATCTCAAATTGAATAGTAATGAAGAAATGAGATCATTGTGGAGTGAATCTCACAACAATTATGG
>NW_008704659.1:1283224-1284863 GCF_000326865.2 Helobdella robusta | reverse complement strand
TATATATATATATATATATATAATATATATATATATATATGTGTGTGTGTGTGTGTGTGTGTGTGTGTGTGTGTGTGTGTGTGTGTGTGTGTGTGTGTAAAGACCACTGCGTTTTCGGCATTATTCAACTTGTAGTTGAGTTTCTCAATTTTTCTAACGAGACTTTTGTCATTTTGACGAAGTTTATTAAGGTTAAATAATAAAAAAAACTTTTAGTATTTGACATTTTTGACAAAACATTAGTATATAATATGTATATACATATACAGCTCTAAATATAGCAAGATGTGGTGTACATAAGTCGTAGTCTGCATATCTAAAAATGTCCAGGGCATGCATACATACATACATACAAACATACAAACATGCATATATAGATACATACGCACATACATACAGACATAGATACAATACAAACAAACAAACATGCGTACATACATATACATTCATACATAGAAACATACATAAGCGCATGCATGCATACATACAAACAAACAAGCATACAAACATCTTTGCTGTAAGATAATGTTGTTGTTGATGTTGTTGTTGGTGGTGATGATGTTGTTGTTGTTGATGATGATGATGATGATGTTGTTGTAGTTGTTGTTGTTGAGGGTGTTGTTGTTGTTGTTGTTTATAATGTTCACGTCATTGTTTACATCGTTGTTTTTGTTTCATGTTGCCTCCCCTCCCACAGGCAGCTCACTACGCTGAAATGCGTGGGTGGGGATGTTAATTTTGCTCTGGTGCTGGTCACCAAGTAAGTAGACTGTGATGGTGATGATGGTGGCAATGATGTAAATTATGATGATGATGATAATTGTAATGAAGGTAGTGATGATAATGATGATGTTATAGATGATGACAATAGTTTTTTTTATTATTATTACTATTACCATATAATGATTTAATTACCAGAAGACCAAAATCTGAAGATTAGAAGTTTAAAATGTTACATCATCAGCAACTAAATTAGCATCTACAGCAAAAAATCAAATATACGCAGACAACGTGGTTAGCGGTCGCGTGCGTGTGTGTGTCGTTGAAACCTTTGATGCAAGTGCATTAAGAGAAGAAGTTACTATCGAATTTCGATTTTTTTAATATGTTCTATTGAAATGAAATTTTTTTCGTTAATAAGTATTTTTATTATTTTCATTAATTTTTCCATATTAAACCTGTCCGAACAGACATTAGTTGACTATAACAAAAAGTATTAATTCTTATGTTTGTCTATGTTTATGTCGTGTTCATGTTTGTGTACGGGCACGTATGTGGTATGTTTATGTATGTATTTGGTTGTATCTTTGTGTAATTATATGTACCTATCTTCATTTGTATTTGTATTGTATCTGTTCTGTATCTATATTTGTATCTGTATACTATTGAATAGCTTCAGAAGCGCTAGGGGCCAGTGCAGATCATCCCTGATGTATAATGATAGTGAATGAAATTTCGAACAACCTGCAACAAGTCTTGCTGCGGTGTTCTGAGTGTGTGTGTGTGTGTGTGTGTTTGTATTTTTGTATGTGTGTGTATGCGTGTATTTTTGAAAAACTATATAAACGTAGGTGCAAGTGCCTGTGTGTTTGTGTGTGTGTCTGTATGTGTGTGTCTGTGTGTGTGTGTCTGTGTGTTT
>NW_008704659.1:1278903-1283174 GCF_000326865.2 Helobdella robusta | reverse complement strand
TCACAATCAAGACAATTTAAATCCGATCCAAAGAATAATATAGAATCAATAGACCAATGAACAAACTCAATGATTTCATTAAATTAAACATTCTATCATTTTTTCAAAGGAATATTTAAAACGCTGATCGATTTAATAAAATTTTAATGAAATAAAATAAAATTTTTTGAAAAGATTCTTTTAATTATTACAGAACAGCATGTGTGCGACGCATTGTATTTCTTTACAAAATCTCACTCAACATCTGGCAACATTATCCAGGTTACGACTTTGTTAAACTACGCTTTATATTAATGTTATTCGTTGGGTAACAAGTAAATTTTCAAAAATGAGATCTCATCTTATGTATGTGTGTATCTATGTATCTATATATCAGTGTTGTTGTGTTAATCATCATATAGAATCAATTAAATGTTAAATGATGAATTTTCATGTTATGTTATATGTTTGTGTTATTTGTTATATATTCTGGTTTCTTATTTACTGTCGTATGTTATTTTATTGTTTATGCCCTTAGTGCTATATCTTATTTATTTTTATTAATGGATTGGTTTTAATTAATTGTTTACTTAATTAATTAATCAAAAATAATCGTTAATAGGTAATAAATTAATTTTCTAATAGTTTATCCTTGCCTAATTTTAATTTAATTTGGAATGAAATTTAAATATATAATTGAAATAATTTCTTATCCTGCCATCTTGCGTTCAATTTATAATTGTTTCAAGAACCTGGCAGATGGATTAGTATTTCTTAAAATGTTTTTACGAGAAAAATATCAGTTAGATAAACCAACAATCAGATCGTTCAGCCAATCGCTTAATCAATCAATCAATCAATCAATCAATCAATCAATCAACCATTCGATCAATCAATCAATCATCAGTCAATCAATCAATCATTCATTCAATCAATCATTCAATCAGTCAGACAGTTTGCCGGCAAATCAATCCAACAACTATACACTATTCAATTATTCAACTATTCAATTAATATTTATCTAATTTTTTTATTTCTAATTAAAGTTTTAATAATGTTTTCATTAAGGTGTACTTGAAAATGACTTGCTCCCATTGTTCATGATCCCAACAAAAGGACAAGTTTCATTTCAAAAAAAAAAAAAACATACGACCAAGCACAACGTAATTGTTTATTTATAACAGTTATTATGGTTGAAATTTTTCATATATCACAAAAAATAATTTTTATTTGAAATGTTTGTTAGAAAAAAATATTGTTTAATTATCTCGATTTAAATAAAGAATAATTTTTCTATAAAATATAGTGGAATTTTTTTAATTTATTGATGACTCGACGAACGCTTGAAAACACAATACAATACAATACAATGTAATACATCGAGAACGTATTTCTTGAAACTAACGTAATGAGAGCTATGGCACAATTTACTTTTTTATTAATTAATAAGTTTCACCAATTAGTAAAATGCTAAAACTTCTTAATTAATTAATTAATCAATTAATTAATTAATTACTTTATTCATTTGTTTATTTACGCGTTTATTTATTCATTCGTTTATTCATTCATTCATCCATCCATTCATTCATCTATTCATTCATTCATCCATCCATCCATCCATCTCATTACTGCAGGGAACAGTTCTTAAATGCCATCAGCTCCTTCCCGATGTCGCCATCACTACCACCACCACCACCGCCCTGCTCGTGACTCAAAGTCGACGATGACGTCACTGATGACGTTTGTTTGTTCTGCTGCTTCATCTGCAGGTTCATCATGTCAGTGCGTATACTCGGTCTCCTGGCGTTGATAGCTACAGCGCCACAGGCGTCGCTCAGTCGCCGCCGCAGCGACATCAACCTCCGATTTCCAGATCGCGACTTCTCGGTCGACTCGAAGTTGGCCACATAAGTCGGTTGAACTTTTCTGTGCAGGGATGGACTCATTTCAGTTGGTAGTCTGGCGAGTAGGAACAGCTTTATGAACGCCTCTTCAATGTTGATGTTCTTCTTGGCAGATGTCTCCAGGCCTGCTAGGCACGGACCAGATTGGTCGATGACTTCTTTCAGTTCCGTGAACTGTGGGTGTTTGTTTGTGAGTTTGTGTTTGTTTTCGTGTTTGTATATTTTTGTTTGTGTGATTGAGTGTTTGTTTGTTTGTCTGTTTTTATATGTTTGCGTGTGTGATTACGTGCGTTTTTCATTTACAAGTATTTATGCGTGAATGTAAGTTGCATTGCGTTTTTTGTATTATTGTTTGTCTGTCTGTATGTGTGAGTTTTTATTCATGTGTACATCAAAATTCATAAGTGGTCGTTCACAGATATAATTATTTTATTATTCATTTAATTATTTCAGCTTTATATATAATATTTCATCACGACGACAACACACAATTATGAAGGAAATTACAACAGAGTATGTATTCTCAAGTGAGTTAGTTATACAAGTTATTTCATATTTTCTTCAATATGGAATTAGCATATAAATAGTTGAAGAAAGATGTACAGTACACGCATATGTGTGTGCGTGTGTGTATCTGTATGTATGTGTGTGTCTGTGTGTGTGTGTGTGTGTGTGTGTGTGTGTGTGTGTGTGTGTGTGTGTGTGTGTGTGTGTGTGAAGGTGGTGTATTATTCATATCTTCTCAGAATAACAGCGTTTCTCAATGGAAAATAATGGAAAAGGATTCACCATCGGGCCAAAAATTTTTCGTGGGTACGAAGTTCGGAAATTTAAAACAACAAAAAAAAAATTTGTTTAACATTTTTAATGACGTCATAAAATATATTCCGACAACAACAACACCGATAATAACACATAATTGCATATAATATACAGAAACAAAGCAACGACAAATCATAAATCAACGGCAATCTAAATTATTAATTTACGAAATAGTTATTAAGTTTAAAATTAAAATCTAAAAAAATCAATTTGAATTTCTCTAAATGTTTTTTTTACTGAAAATCGCCAATTAGAAATGGAAATACACCCGTAAACCTTCTGGTTTGAAAAAAGTTTTAATTTAAATTGTTTTTAACTTTCCTTTTAATTAACTCTTAACTTTATGAGAGTTTACACGACAAGTTGTTTGCAAATGAAACCTCGGCATGTTTCAGCACAGAAACACACAAACGACAACTAATACAACACACCAGAAAACAACATACGAGACGAAACGAAACTAAAGGAGACGAAACGAAACGAAATTTTATTTAATAACAAAAAATTCCAGGAAAAATACTCTCACAGGCAATGACCAAAGTAAAATTTCTCTCACAAATTGACCGTGACATATACGATGCTCGTCACACAACATTCGACGCATCTTAAAAAACAACAACTCAAACAACAAACAATATCACAATAAACAATATCACAACAAACAACACAATAAACACATACACACACATATATATACATACATACATACATACATACATACATACATACATACATACATACATACATCAAATCAAATCAAATCACTTTTATTCAATCAAACAAAACAAAAGCATGAATGATTCGGAGACCAAAAAAAGAAAATTAATTCTTGTGGGCTCGGCCACCGTGCAGCTCAAAATTGCTTCTCAATTATAAAATAAAATTGTCAATAGGAGAAAATGTATCAATGTTAATGAAATATGTACACACTTATATACATATATATATATACATATACATTATTATCCTTGAAAAACAGAACTTTTCGTAATTAAAAAATTTTTCAGTTTATTTTTAAAAAGATGCAAAGTGTTACAATCTTTAATTTCTTGTGGAATCGTCTCCCATATTCCTGGGCCAGTATGTTTCAAACTCATGCAGAGTACTTTAATTCTGGCTGGTGGAGCATAGAAAAGTGGCGTGTGGCGTGTAATTCTTGCTTGAATGGAAGTTCCAAAAGTGAAAAAGTTTCTAAAAAATGCCGGCAATTGCTGACGTAGAAATCTAAAAATGAATGTTGCAACGTGGTAGATGAACAAGTTTTTGATGTTGAGTATTTTCATCTCGAGATAATATTCACTTGTGTGACAATGAGGATGAAGATTTTTAAATATTCTGATGAATCGGTTTTGGCATTTTGTTAACTGTTTTAGATGAATGTCAGGACTGTTTCCCCAAATTACGTTGCAGTAGATGAGGTGAGGAAAGATTAACGAATAATACAGGTCAATTAGAGTAGGTTTATTTAATTTATTTTTAATTTTGCTTATAACTCCTAGGGTTTTGCATATTCTTTTAGACATAGTATCTATGTGAATATCCCAAGAAAGATTGTCCTTGATTGTA
>NW_008704659.1:1274873-1278696 GCF_000326865.2 Helobdella robusta | reverse complement strand
CATACATACATACATACATACATACATACATACATACATACATACATACATACATACATACATACATACATACATACATACATACATACATACATACATACATACATACATACATACATACATACATACATACATACATACATACATACATACATACATACATACATACATACATACATACATACATACATACATACATACATACATACATACATACATACATACATACATACATACATACATACATACATACATACATACATACATACATACATACATACATACATACATACATACATACATACATACATACATACATACATACCTACATACATACATACATACATACATACCTACATACATACACACATACATACATACATACATACATACATACATACACACATACACACATACATACATACATCCTATCTGGAGCTTGCCCACTCTCCGTCCGTCTGTTCTTTTTTGGAGGCCGGCTAATAGCTTTAAATAAGAAAGACGGAGGGGTCAGACCGATTGCGGTCGGGAACGTTTAGAGGAGGTTGGCCGGCAAATGTGCCTTGGCCCTGGTCGTGGTCGAACTCAAGACCAAGTTCTACCCGACTCAGTTGGGTGTCGGGATTAAGGGTGGCGCTGAGGCTGCTGTTCATGCGGTTCGAAGATTGGTCACCGACCTCCCCGATCAATGGGGGTTTCTGAAACTGGACTTTAAAAATGCCTTCAATACCTTGAGAAGAGACTCGATGTTGGAGGCTGTCAAACTTTTTTGCCCCAATATCTATAATTTTTGCCATTCAGCATAGCTTCGGACGTCCAACTCTGGCCGATGGCTACGAATATTTGAAGCACAACTCCGCTGCAATTGGCTTAGAGTTAAACATTAAAAAATGCGAACTTCACTGCCAAAGTTTATTTCAGGTGCCACATGCGCTGGCTGAAATACTCAGAGTTGGTGCATCAGAACTGAGTTTTTTAGGCACACCCTTGGTCGAGGGCGATTATCAAATAAAGTTTTTTGACCAAAAGCTCTCTGAGCTTAAATTCGCCCTGGGTCGTGTTTCCTGTCTTTCGGCCCATGATGCTTTGACTATTATCCGCAATGCCCTCAGTTTGCCCAAATTGATGTACTTCCTGCGTACATCTAAACACATTGATCCTTCTAAATTGGGCGAATTTGACGGAGCCCTGCGCACCGCCCTGTCGTCGATTTGCAATGTTCAAGTGACCGACAGTGGTTGGTCCCAGGCTCAGCTGCCGGCGCGATTTGGTGGGCTGGGGTTGCTTAGCGTGGTTCAGCTGGCTCCCGTTGTTTATAATTTTTCTGCCGCTGCCACTCTCGACCTGCAGTCTTTCCTGCTCCACCGGTTTTTTCGTTGCCGCGATATTCTTCCCCCAGTGTCCGCCCCGAGGGACCGTACGCACGTCCAAATTTTGAACGAAGAATATAAAAAAATCTTTCAAAATTTGTTGTCTTCATGCGGCGACGACTTTTCCACCGCTCGTTTGTAGGCCATGTCTAGCGTTGCCAGCTGTGGGTGGTTGAGATCGTGGCCCAACACCTCTGTGGGCAGCAGGCTTGACGACGAGTCTGTGAGATTTGCCATTGGCTTCAGACTTGGCCTGGTCATTCAGAATAAATACACGTGCCAATGTGGCGCTGGGGCGGACGAGTTTGGGCACCACGGTTTGGTTTGTCGCCTGGGTGGGGGCCGTCAACTACGTCACTCAGCGCTAAACGATTACATTTGTCGGCTCTTCTCCAAGGCTTCAATCCCGGTTCTCAAGGAACCATCCGGCATTTCTGCGCATGATGGTAGGCGCCCGGACGGATGCACACTAATACCTTGGAGAGCCGGCAGATGTTTGGCGTGGGATGTTACGGTCCCTGGCACCCTCGCCGAACGATGCGTAAACCTGACAAGTAAAGAATGCGGTTTGGCCGCGGCCAGGGCAGCGGACGAGAAAATGAAAAAATATGGAAACGCCCTCCCCTCGATGGAATTCTTGCCAATATGCATCGAGGTTCTTGGCCCGATGGACCCCAACACCCTTAAATTTCTTAAGGAAATATGCAAAATGATCAGCGTCAGATCAGGCGACAGCAGGGAACTGTTTTTCGCAACTAACCACATTTCGTGCCTGTTGCAGCGGTTCCTGCGTGTCTGTGTGCTTGAAAATATCCAACTGAATGCCGACATGTGCAATTAACGACAAATCAAAGTGTTAATACATTTGTTACTTGATGTTTGACGGTTCAGTGTCACTCATCATGTTTTGGTTTTAACATACATACATACATACATATATACTTAGTTAGTTGGCTGTAACGGTTGGATATTTTTCGCTGCTAGTAAATCTCAATTTTATTCGTTAATTTCGATAAATTACTGTTGTATTTTAGAATAATCGATTAAGTAAATTTAGTTTAATATAAATCAGTTTAAATAATATTATAATTATAGTTATTTATAAAGTTTAATTATAGAATAAGTTTTTTTTTTAATTTGGAGTCACGTGATTGCTCATTATAATTTGTGTGCGCCGGCATGTCTGCAGCTAAAAGTGAGAAATGTACATGCAGAAAGTGTTTGAAAGAATTAAAGGTGAATAAAAAACGTGTATGCTGTTATTGATGTAATAGTATTTTTCATTTGGAATGTACACTTTTGACTGAACCTATATGCGAGATAGTTGAAGCGTATAACAATTTAAAATGGTTCTGTGACGACTGTGTTGAATCGTCAACCGAACTAAAAGGTTTTGAATTCAAGAAAATGTTCAATGATCTTGAGGCTGGTAGTGCTCAGATTCTGTCAAAGTTGGATAAATTTAATGATGAACTCCAACAAGAAATGAATAATATTAAAGCAAGTCTTATGTTAAATGAACGTACATTGTTTCGACTTGATAATAATGAATCGTCAGTTCGTAATGAAATAACAAACTTGAAAAATGAAATGGGTAATACGTTCGCTGACATTGTTAAGCGAGAAGTTAA
The DNA here is from genome assembly GCF_000326865.2 of Helobdella robusta. Classification (NCBI taxonomy): domain Eukaryota; kingdom Metazoa; phylum Annelida; class Clitellata; order Rhynchobdellida; family Glossiphoniidae; genus Helobdella; species Helobdella robusta. The sequence continues at coordinate 1,275,695 of NW_008704659.1, read as the reverse complement.
AACCAATGTCAATGTGACAAGGCAAAAGTGGATGAAGCTGCTGATAAGTCGGGTTTTTTATACAGAGTAGTGGGGCCAGTGGGAAGGTGGAGGATTGTAACATTTCATCCGGAGATAAAGTAAATTTAATAAATGTTGGTTTGTTAAATATCAGATCAATTGTTTCAAAATTTGATATTGTTCATGAATTGATTTTGGATGAGCTGGATAATTTTGTGTTGGTTGAAACTTGGCATGGGGCGTCAGATAATATTTCAGTTAAATTGTCAATGCCATCGGGCTTTAATTTTGTGGATTATTTGAGACCCCACGATCCTCATCATGGTGGTTTGATTGTATTTCATAGATCTCGTTTTGGATGCAAAGAAGTTAGTTTACCATTACTGACTACGTTTGAAGCTATTGCTCTTAGATTCATAATAAATAAAACAAATTTTGTTTTGTTGGCGGTATACAGACCTGGCTCGGCATTGGTTAGTGCTTTGTTTTTTGAAGAACTTGTAAATGTATTAGAAAATATTTCTGTTCTAAGTTCAAATGTTTTGCTAGCGGGTGATTTTAATGTTCATCTTGAAAGAGCTAATGATCAGAAAACCATTCGTTTACTCGAAGTTTTTGAAATGTTTCAATTAACAAATCATGTAAATAAACCGACTCATGATCTTGGTGGTATACTCGATTTAATTGCCAGTTCTAGTGATTTCCAGGCTACAAATTGTAGAGTTTTACCAAGTGGTGTATACTCTGATCATGGTTTGGTTTTGGTTCAAATACCAATAAAACAATTATGTAACAAGACAAAGATAAAATATAGTCAGATCG
>NW_008704659.1:1224213-1274155 GCF_000326865.2 Helobdella robusta | reverse complement strand
CAATTTTGTTTTGTTGGCGGTATACAGACCTGGCTCGGCATTGGTTAGTGCTTTGTTTTTTGAAGAACTTGTAAATGTATTAGAAAATATTTCTGTTCTAAGTTCAAATGTTTTGCTAGCGGGTGATTTTAATGTTCATCTTGAAAGAGCTAATGATCAGAAAACCATTCGTTTACTCGAAGTTTTTGAAATGTTTCAATTAACAAATCATGTAAATAAACCGACTCATGATCTTGGTGGTATACTCGATTTAATTGCCAGTTCTAGTGATTTCCAGGCTACAAATTGTAGAGTTTTACCAAGTGGTGTATACTCTGATCATGGTTTGGTTTTGGTTCAAATACCAATAAAACAATTATGTAACAAGACAAAGATAAAATTAGTCAGATCTTGGAAGTATATGAATGGTGATGACTTAGCAACGCTTGTGGAAAAATTTTCTTTATCTAAACCGTGTCAAAGCGACAACATTGATTGTGAATTTAATATTTTTAATGATGAATTGACGAAGATAGTTAATATAATCGCACCACTTCGTTATGTTAAAATTAGGTGTGATCTAATCTGTCCTTGGTTTGATAAGGAATGTTACATTGCAAGAGCAGATTGTCGAAAAAAGAAAGAAAATATAGAAACTGTTTGCTGCCTGAGCGTCGTGGTGATTGGGTCACAGCTTTGAAGCATAAAACTAAGCTTTTTTCAAAAAAGCGAAATTCTTATTGGAAAAAATTAATCAATGATAATAAATATAGTCCTAAAAATCTATGGAGCATTGTCAACAGAGTATTATGCAATAACAATTCGATTTCAATTCAAGAAGCGCCAGATTATAGCTCTGATCAATTTTTAAATTTTTTTCAAGAGAAAATTGATAGAGTTGGACAAGCTAAGAACATTGCAAATCGACCAGCTTTTTATGAAAGTAAATTAAACAGTGATGAATTGTTTTCATTTTTTCCACCTGTAACTGAAACGGAATTAAAAAAGACTATATTTAATTTACCATCAAAGACGTGTCTATTGGATTTGATTCCTACTTATGTTCTTAAGAAGTATTTAAATTTATTTATTACTTTTTTGACAAGTTTTGTCAATTTAAGCTTGACAACTAGTGCGTTTCCTGCTTGTTGTAAGCATGCAATTGTTCTCCCAATTTTGAAAAAAATAATGCAGATAGGAGTGATCTAAGGAATTACCGACCAGTTTCGAACTTGTGTTTTGTGTTGAATATCATCGAACGCGTCGTTGCAAAAAGTTTGTTAAAACACTTAGATAAATATAAATTGATTCCTCTCTACCAGTCTGGATATAGACGTTACCATTCTACGGAAACTGCTTTGTTATATGTTTTATCAGAAATATATGCTGCTATTGATGAGCAAAATGTTTCTCTGTTGACGTTTTTGGATATGTCTGCGGCATTTGATTGTGTAGATCATGGTATTCTGTTGGAGAGAATGAACAACGATTTTGGGATTTCGGACACGGTGATTGATTGGTTTAAGACTTATCTTTCTGGAAAAACAGAACAAGTCTCTTATAAAAATAATTTATCAAATATAAAACTGGTCTCCTCCTGTGTACCACAGGGTTCTGTGCTTGGGCCTATTTTGTTTTTATTATATACAGCTGATCTTTATGGAGTTATCGAGTCATTTGGTTTTAAATACCATGCTTTCGCAGATGACATTCAGATAATTTTAAGTAGTAAACCTGATACCTTCCATTTTGAAATTAACAAGCTTACCGAATGTTTAAATAAATTGGATGTTTGGATGTCGTGTAATTATCTGAAGTTAAATCAGTGCAAGTCTCAGTTTCTTCCTATAGGCACCTGGCAGCAGTTATCAAGGGTTGGTATTAATTCAGTTATAATACAAAATGAAAATGTTCAGTTTTGCCATAGGGCTACAAATTTGGGGTGTATTTTTGACACCAAACTAACTATGAATGATCATATAAAAACAATTGTGAAGACATGTTCATTCCTACTGCAAAGATTGAATCGAGTTAAAAAATCATTGAACAAATCAACAGTCATTAATGCACGCGTTCGTCCATTCACGTTTGGACTATTGCAATAGCTTGTATTATGGTTTACCGAACAGATCGATTGTGATGTTTCAGTCCATCCAGAATAGAGCTGCTAAAATTGTTGCAGGTGGTGCTAAATTTGATCGCGTTACGCCAATTTTGAGGAACCTACATTGGCTAACTGTCAATAAAAGGATAATATATAAAATCTGTATGGTAATGTACAAGGTTTTAAATGGATTTACGCCAGAATATTTGACATGCAAGTTCAATAAGAAAAGATCAAATTTGCGTATTGGCACAAGTCTAAGATCTGATGATGATAATTTGATGGCTGTGCCTGTTTTTCGTTTGCAGATAGGAGCAAGAAATATTGCAGTGTCGGGGGCGGTTGTATGGAATGGTTTGCCACGGTCGTTGAGGGTGTGGAATTCAGGAATTGAATACTTTAGGAAGAATTTGAAGACTCATTTATTTAATCAATGATTCATTTATTTAATCATTTAATTTAACTGTGAACTGATTTATTTGTGGTTTATTTTATCTACTTTTTCAGCTATTTCTGTTAATTATAGGATAGCGCTTTTGAAAAATTAGCACTATTATTTTAATAAGCGCTTCATAAATTGTAATGATAATAATAATAATACATATATACATACATACATACATACATACGTACGTACGTACGTACGTACGTACGTACGTACATACATACATACATACATACATACATACATACATACATACATACATACATACATACATACATACATACATACATACATACATACATACATACATACGAAACGAAACGAAATAATTTATTTGACCTCAATAAAGAAAATAAGGTGCAGGTTGACTGTGAGGAGTTAGTATAAAACTCATCGAAAACTTCAGAATCTCTAAATGAAATATGTTAACCTTCAGATGTTACTAATTGATCACAAAAACAAAATCATCGGGCACAGCCATCAAACAAAAAACTTCAGAATCTCTAAATGTTATATATTAAATTTACGGTTTTATTAGTTGTTCGTAAAAATAAAATTATCGAGTACCACAAAAAACTTCAGATTCTCTAATTGGAGTATATTATATTTATGGTGTTTCTAACTGTTCATAAAAATATTATCATCGTGCACCACAAAAAACTTCAGATTCTCTAAATGGAATGTATTAGCTTTGAGATGTTACTAATTGATCCTAATAATAAGTTAGGTCTATATTTCTCTATATACAAAACTGCATATAGAATACCTGATTGAATCTATCTATATAAGCTATAGATAGAAGAGAATAGGATCACATACGTATATAAAAATATCTACGTATACGTCAGCACACACACATACATGCAACTGAGCATACATGATGTCATAAATATTTTATAAAAATGTAATTTATATTCTTAAAACTAGTGATTTTAATTAATCAAGTTAATAAATGCTTTCAAATGATGGTTAAAGTTCTGCATGTTCGATCTGTCATAATTAAATCCTTTATTTAATAAAAAATTCCAAATTCTGGGTCCTCTGCAAATGATGTGTTGATGTAAAATTTTCGTTTTTGATTTGTTGGAACAGATGAAATTGATGCGCCTTTGATTCTTCGTTCGTTTATAATAACCGTCAAAAATCGGAGGTAGTTTACCAGTCAATTGTTTGTCGATGAATTTTGCCGCGTGATATGTACTCATTTGATCGAAAGTCAGATTGCTTGTCGTGGCGAATAGCGGTTGTGAATGGGATTGAGCTTTGGAAAGTGTGATTGTTCGCATCGCTCTCTTCATGATTATTCTTATTGGATTTGTTGTAGTTGGATAGGTGCTTGTCCAGACTGTATTGCAGTATGAGATATATGGAGTACAGATGGCTTTATATAGCATGTTAAGAATTCTTTTAGGCAAGAAAAATTTTATTTTATTTAATAGACCAATTGATCTTACTAGTTTTGTGCAAACATATTGAACATGTTGTTGAAACGATAATTTTTGATCCAATATTACTCCTAAAAATTTAACAGTTTTGTTTTCGAGAATATCCGAATTATTTATTACGATCTTATATGGCTCCTTGTAATTTAAATATTGGACTGGGCCAAAAATAATCATTTTGTGTTTTTCTGCTATTCAATGTCAACACATTACATTCAAACCATGAGACGACCTTTTTAATTTCACTATTAGTCTTCAAGATGAGTTCATCGATGTTTTTGTCTGTACTGAATAGATTAGTGTCATCTGCGAAGCAAATGTAATCAAAGAATGTTGAAACTTTCGGGAGATCGTTGATGAATGTATGGTAGATTTTATTATTTTCATAGGAATGCCATCCCATCCACTGGTTGTTTTTGGTTTGAGAAGTCTGGTTGTTGCAATTATTTCATCACTTGAGGTCGACAAACAGAAGAACGAGTTTTGAAGTTTACTAGTGAGGTGATTTTTCCAGAGTGTTGAATTGTTGAAAGATGAACCTAGTTTTATAGCTATACCGATGAAATAATCGTTTAAGGCGTCCGCAGGAGAACGAACAATTTCGCTGTTTGATGTGACGGTATTGGTGATTTTATTTGTGCTGATAATGTTCTTATTAATCGACCACGTTCTTCTGTTATCTTTTATGTTCTTTACTATGATGTCGCTATAATATTGTTTTTTTAGTTTATTTTTAAATTTGATGCAAGATTGTCTAATTGACTTTAATTCAATTAGATTTTCAATATTCGGATTTTTTAGATATTTTGTATACAGTTTGGTTTTTCTATTTAACATTATTTTAAGATCATCGGTTATCCAAGGTTTATCACGTGATATTTTTTTAATTTTTCTTGCTGATGAAATACGACAGCATTCGTTGAAGTTCTTTACAAAAATCTCTATGAATCGTTGAAACCCGACATTTACATCCTCACAGTTTAAAACGTTTGACCAGTCCATGTTTATTAAATATTCGTTCAGTCTGTTGATTCGTTCACTTGTAAACGAGTATAATTTCTCCTTCAGAAAATGGTTCTTGATTCTGTTAGACTTCATATTTACAATTATAAAAATTGGTAGGTGGTCCGAAAGATCACATACCTGTGTACCACATAATTCTACTGCATTTGGTTCGCTCGTGAAAATTTTATCAATGACTGAATTTTTATTTAAACTTATTCTTGTTGGGGTTGTTATTAAAGTTGATAGGTTGTATGATGTTAATAATTGTTGAAGTTGGAATTTGCTGGCATTTGAATCAGCATCAAGTAAATTGATGTTCATGTCACCGATCAGATAAACTAATTTGTTCTCTAGACTTATGATTTGTAGTACCTGTTCGATTTGTTGAAGATACATATTTGCGTCATAGGTAGGAGGCCGATATGTTATTACAATTATTGCATTTTTATTGGAACAATCGTTTGTTATTTCTATGCTGAATAATTCTATGCTGCTAATGCTATTGATGTCGTCTCTTGTTTTATACGTAATATCGTTATCAATATACAAACCGATTCCACCACCGTGCTTACCAGACCGATTTTTACCAACAAAATCATAACCAGTAATATTTATTAACTTGATATTGTCATCATTCAGCCACGTTTCACTTATACCAATAATGTTATATTTAAAAGAAAAGTTGTTTAAATAATCGAGTAAGTCTTCTGATTTGTGAACTAAACTTCTAATGTTTAAATGCATTAGTTTGAAAAACAAATTGTCGTTAATTCCGTTGTCGCTAATGGAGTTATACAAAGCATTTATTTGATTTATATCATCATATAGTCAGCAGGTTTTATCTACGACATTGCTGCGAGTGTCGTTAACAGTATTTAACGAATTTTTGTCAGCCATGTTTGTTCATGTTTGTTCGTTGTATCGGAGTTTTTGTCGGTGTTTTTCCCGAAACGCCATTCGCGTACAATGATATGTTTTAACATAATTTCCGGGTCCTTCATCTTCGGTCCATCGCAACTTTCGACACATACACGAAACATCGTTGATTCTTTCTCATCCTTATTTACTGGATCGCTTATATCTTGATTAGAACGTTTTATCACCGGAAAACAAGAGATGACGTTTATACCACTAGTTTTAAGAAAATCTATGACATCATTTCTGTGACATCTTTTTACGTTGCTCATCAAGAAAACGGTCTTTTTTATAAGGTTCTTTTCGGCCTGAAGTTTGCAATTATCAATTACTTTGATGCCATTAATTTTTTTAATTGGTTTTGGAATGGATGCGTTAACATTGCCTGTGTTACCGGTGGTACCACTTGATTTCATTTCATTATTATCTTCAGATGAGTTGTTTAGTCTGGCTCTTTTTTTTATTTCTGGAAATGTACTCTCTAAACCCATCATCCACTGGTGTTTTCTCGGCATCTGACCACAGGTTTCCAGGGTTGAAATTTTGATTATTTACGTCAATAATTAAATTGCTTGACTTCTCAAGTAACTTTGGCGCTATACTTTTTTCAACTTCATTACAATGTGATGTTTTAGTGCCAGATATTAATAAATTCGATGAAACTTTGTCAGCGTAGCTACAATGATGCATTTTGCTACTTCGTCCTAAGGGATTCGAGTTTGAAAGCAGTTTGTTGTGGTGATTATAATATGTCGTTTTATCGTAGTTCAGCGCTATATTATTAACGGTGTTTTTTACCGCGCAAATTTCCTTGTTGTGCACCTCTAAGGTATTAAGCACGTGCTGCTGTTGGCTGTGCAATATGTCGGTAATTTCTCGCTTTAAACTTTCAAAATTTAATTTAATCAAACTTTCCATATCTGAAATATTTTCCAGGTCACTACTGACAAAAATCGGACATTTGTCCATCAAATCTGATAATTTTAGATGTTTTAAAATAGCAATGCAATCTTGTAACCTTTCTTTTTTAGTCGTTCCACGAGGTATGATTTTGTCGAGTTTTTCACTTTTATTGACTTCCATTTCATTTTTTAATATTTTTAAAGCTCCAACAATGTCGTCATTTGTGTAAAATTCTGAAACATTATTAATAAAGTTTTCATCATCAAATAAACCGAACTTAAAAATACAGGACTTCATTAATTACAACCGTCCTGGTCGCCATATTAACCTAAACATACCTTACATAAACAACATACATACATACATACATACATACATACATACATACATACATACATACATACATACATACATACACACATACATACATACATGCATGCATGCATGCATGCATACATACATACATACATACATACATACATACATACATACATACATACATGCATACATACATACATACATACATACATACATAAATACATAACTCGTTCAAAATAACAACACCACACACATCAGCAAAAACACGTAAAAACACGCAACAATGTGAAAAACAACGCACATTTCACAGCCCAGAACATATAACAACAACACACAACAACAACAATAAGTACTGTACTGAAGAGTGCAGCTGTACTGTGCACTTAAGCAGTACAAATGACCTCATAGTCAGATAGGTACTGATAAATCCCTTATGTTTCATTTAATATAAAATACTCGTGTACTCTCACAGTAGTAGTCGTAGTAGTAGTAGTCGTAGTAGTAGTAGTAGTAGTAGTAGTAGTAGTAGTAGTAGTAGTAGTAATAGTAATAGTAGTAGTAGTCGTGGTAGTAGTAGTAGTAGTAGTAGTAGTAGTAGTCGTAGTAGTAGTAGTAGTCGTAGTAGTAGCAGCAGCAGTAGTAGTAGTTATCTACGTTAGCAAAATAGACGATTTTACACTACATTGGCAAAACTAAAAAATGGAGAATTTTTATTAAAAGTTTTAATCTTCATGAGGAGAAAAATATTTTTTTAAATTTTCAATACGCCGACAACTTACGATGTTCATTAAATTATGATTGGCTTGAAAACCTTGAAAAATTTTTTCAATTTAATTTTTCATACAGTTTGAAAAAATCAATTTATATCTTTTTATTTTTAATTTCAAGAACATTTTAGATTAGCACAATAAATGAGTAAACTTCGTAATCATTTGCATGTAAGACGAGTTAATGTCATTTCTCCGGGGCACAATAAACACATCAACAATTAATTCCATGAAGGTTTATGTCGAATTATAACAACGACAACAACAACAGTAACAACAGCAGCAACAGCCACATGTTATTGATGTTATGCCTAAAGCACTTACAGACATCATTTATATTAATATGTGACATTGTTATAAATTCCTTTGGATCTACCAACAACACAAGGAACACCCAACGTCAGTGAACTCACACATATTTTATGTGGTAGATGAGAATCACCTTGCATTCGAAGCAAGTCTCTACGATAGCAATATAGACGATCTTACTTGCAGCACTGCTCATAAGATTGAATGACGCATGCATTTTCGTGAATCATGGTCTAAATCTTGAAATTTGTTGAACCACTACTAAACCCAGCATCAGAAACTTTCTTGTTGAATAAGCCTCTGAAGACAAGCAAACATTAAGTTGTAAATGAATATTTGATGAGGTTCTTTTAAGAAACCGGCAAAAAAATCATTCAAACGTTCATTGTATGTAAACAGCATCCGTTTTATCAAGGCTCAAAAGCCCCCTCCTAATTTAGAGTTTGTTTTCTTGGGAAAACCTGTTGCGTCTGTAATAAACTCATGAAAAAACACAGCTCGACGTCGGTGGAAGCAAGTGCCGTCGCTTTCCAGGCAACAAATTGAAAAATACTAAACACCTGTTACTGAAAATGAGGGTACAATATTTCAACTCATATATACAAACATATCATATATACAAACACTCGTTACTGAATGGTTACTATTATAGTGAAATCCTTCAACCTGCATATGCATAGAAACAGTTAGATACAAGTCCAGGTAGACTAAAATTTGTAAAAGTTAATACTAAACAAAATGGCGACGTATCCGGAGACCAATATGGTAGCCATTCTATTAAACAATTTTTTCATTTTACAGAAAAAATTTTATGATTTTTGTGTCTGGGGTGTACGTTTTGAGCGGTTGTCTGTTGCAGAACATTAACGTCGAAGAGATGATTATACCACCATGGCTTGTTAATAATATTAGGCAAACATACACATACAAACACACATGCTAACACACAAACATACATGCAAACATACAAACAAACACATACAGACATAAACACATACAATGCTTGTCGGTCTCGTTCACGTTCGGAATATGATGACGCTCTCCAAACTTAATCCACTTGTTCGGTGAGTGTGTGTTTGTATACGTTTGTATATGTGTTTGTTTTGTTTGTTTTGTATGTGTGTTTGTATGTTTGTATTTATATGTGAGTTTGTATGTATTTGCGTGTGTATGAGTGAGTCTGTGTTAGTTATATGTGTATATAAGAGTTTGAGTATGTTCATGCTTACATGCATGTTTGTGTACGTCTGTCGAATTAATTATATATAAATATATATATATATATATGTGTGTGTGTGTATGTGTGTGTGATATGTCTGTATTTAACTTTATTTTGCAAATGTTTGTTTAATGCATCTGAGTCTGTACGTTTGTGACCACTTTTCTAATTTATGAATAAGTGTACGTGATTGTGCGTGTATGGTTGTGTGTGTGTGTGTGTGTGTGTGTGTGTGTGTGTGTGTGTGTGCGTGATTTTTGTTTCTGGTAAAGTAAAATATTGAAAGCATTTTCCCTCCAGAGAAAAACTGTTATTCTCAAACGCTTGCCTGTGTCTAAAAGTATGCATTAGCCGTTAAATAATGATGTTTTTAAGGATTTCTATTAGTAATTTTTCGAGTAATTAAATCTGTGAGTAATCTTTCAAATGATTACTATTTTTATGAAATTAATTGGAGACTCAACTTTTCATATGAGGTTTACAATTCGAAGTAAAATTCTTTGATAGATGAACGAGTGTGTGCCTACCTTTAGGTAGCTCTAATGATGTTTGTCTGGTTGGTTGATTCAATCAACACACGCAAAAACAAATCTTGGGAATTTATTTTAAATTATTCTATATTATTTTTCAAAAATACCAAAAAAAAAACACGTAAAACTCCAACAAAAAGTACTCCTAAACCACAATTTTATAAGTTCGAATGCTGTTTTTGGACTTTTTTATATAATATAATACATTTTAAATTTTCATTTATATAATTCTCAAAGATATCGTCAACAAAACGCGCGCGCGCGCACACACACACATACAAACACACACATGCACACACACACACATATACACACACACAGACACACCTCGCCACGACGACTGACACGTTCAAAATTAAATATTAAATTGACAAAATTTGTCTCCGTTCTTTACAAATTTGTGTACGAAAATTAATACGCAATGTACCTACCTACGTGCATACATACATAGTGTACGTGCACATACAAACACACACAAAATATATACACAGAATGTTGTTTGGTGTTTAGAGTATTTACATACTTGTCACGTGTATGTGTACATTTGCACGTGTGTCTTTGAGTGTATGTATGAGTGTGTTTAGGTATGAGTGTATTTATGTATATGTACGTGTGTGTATGTATGTGTGTGTATGTGTGTGTGTGTGTGTGTGTGTGTGTAGGTGCGTGTGTGGTCTGATGTGGTTGAAGAATACTTCATCCATCTTTTCAAAATTTTGTTGTTAAGATATGAAAAGCCCATCCTCACAGATGAATAATGAAAGTGTATTGAGTGTCAGTGTGTGTACGTGCGTATTAGTGTGTGTGTTATGTGTGTGTGTGTGTGAATTAATAGAAAATGGGTAGGAATCAATTATTGTATGTTTTATTTCGAGAACATTCAAAATTTGCTCAATTGAACTTCAATAAGACGAATAATTGATGTGGCCTGTCTTTTTACTGCAGCTGTTGCTTGCTGGATGTGGTTTTTTGGGACAGTCATTCACCTGTCTGTAGCACACACACAACACACACATACACACACAAACAAACACACACACCTAATTGCACTTAATAACAACATCACACACAAACATATTCATATATTGTAAGGTATACATGTGTTTACTCACTCACACACACACACTTAAAAACACACACAAACACACACACTAGTAACTACATTGAAACACACGCATAAACACATGCAAACATCTACAGTACAAGCAAACGAACACAAACACGTACCCACTCATACGCACGCAGTTTCAAGTTTAAAAAAGCTCATCACGTCGAACATGAACGCAAAAATACTTAAAAAAAAAACTAAATATAATAATTAAAAAGACACACACACTACACACACACACACACTACACACACACACATCAAAACTGTTTTAGTTTTATTTAAAAAAAAAAACAAAAAAAAACAAAAAAACAAAGTATTTCATTATATTTCTCTCTCTTTCTTTCTCTCTATCTTTATTTTTTTCTCTCTTTCTCACTAGAGAGAAGGATATTGTTATGCATTTTGAGTAAAATAGTTTCAGTACACACACACATATTTAAAAAAAACACATACAAACATACACACGTGCATGTGACCATACATGTATAGTATATACACATTTAACCTACTTGAACATACAAACATACGAAAACTCACCTGCAACTACACATGCAAACATACGTACCCATACTACACTCACACATACAAACAAACACACACAATCCGATTCACACAAACAAACAATCACATAAACAAAAACAAAGACATATAAAAAAATAATTCACACGTCATATTCTCCCTGACAAGTTCATACTTGCATCTACCACATCCAGGTACTCCACTGCACCAACTCGGCTTTTATTTTTTAGTTTTATTTAAAAAAAAATCCCTTTTAGCGATTTCATTATATTTCTCTCTCTTTCTTTCCCTCTATCTTTCTTTTCTCTCTCTCTCTCTCTCTCTCTTTCTCACTAGAGCAGGTCTGAAACCAGATTGGGATACAAGTAGCAAAGAGTTACACACAATTACACATACACACACAAACACTCACACACATAAACACACAAACACACACATACACACACAAACACACACACACACACATACACACACACACAAACATGTTTATATTATATAGACAAATAGAGACCTACACGGAGAGAGTTGCATCAAAAAGTGTTCAATCTCTATGCAAAGATTAGAAGACCTTAAAGAAGTATACACATTTCGTGGGGAGAGAATTTTGTGAGAAGGGACAGCTGTTTAGTTTTGTCGGTGATAATGATGGTGACGATGAAGAAGAAGATGAAGAAGAAAAAGGTGATGAAGAAAAATGTGTAAACGATGATGATGATGACGATGACGATAATGATGATGATGACGATGAAATGAATTAAGATACGGACAGCTCAAAAAAATTAAGAGAAAAATAAATTAAAGTCGTTCAGAAAAAAATTTTCCGAAAGATTAAAAAAAATATTTCAGTTGAGTAACGTGAAAAATTATTCATCTGTGAGAGCGGGCTCCTTTCATCCTGACATCAAAATTCTGAAAAGAAGGATGAAATATTCTTCAACTACACCAAACCACACACACACACACTCTCTCACACACACACAGACACCCACACACTTACGCTCCATCGGCCGCCCACAATTTTATTTTTAGAAAAATTAAAATGTATCGACCAATTTTTTGTGTAAAATGTTACATTTAAAAACTGGCCTCCATTTCAATTTTCTTCCGGCCAAATATTTGTAGAAAGCGTGGATTGAAACGCAGTTGTAAAAAGTAACAAATTAATTAGTTTTTTTATACACATAGTTGTTTATACTACATCACACACACACACACACACACACACGCACACACACACGCAAATGCAATCTACTCTCAGACAGGTGTTTCTAATAAGAAACGACCTACGGCAAACAAAACAACACATGTACGCATCCGTTCGACAAATATGAAAACCTCTTTTACTATTGTACCGGTTAGTCTTATTTGAATTGTTATAATTTTTATAGTGAGATTATTATTTCTTCAATCATAATTTAATAATTATATTTAATTAATTTAATTAATTATTTATTAATTAATAATTTAATATAAGTAGGCGCTTTACTCTTGAGCGCCTCATTTTAAAATTATATAATAAAAACACTAATGAACTTATGATTTTAAACCATTATTGTTTTCCGCAATGTTCTTCCTGTTACAAATTCTACTTGAGGACAAGATGATGATGTCATTTTGTTTTTAAACAGGTAACATATTAATTAATAGGTAGACATTGGCTGATGATGATGACGATCGGTTATTTAAATGTAGGTAGGGGAGAAAGTTTCAAGAGCTATAGTTCATTTCTTATTGTAAAATTTTTTTCCATACACGCATGGAAAATTACTGCCATTAGCAACTTACACTACCTGCATTCTATACTTTTTAAATTTAAGTTTTAAATTTAGTTTTATAGAAAAATATAAATACAAATAATTATAATAATAATAATGTTCATAATAAAAATAAAAATAACAATAATTATGATTGACAGACAGCCGGATTGAAAAAAATTGTTTAATGTATGACTCTAAAGGATTAGTAAAAGAATAAATAAGATGCACCTATGGACAAAGAAGATTGTTAAATTTATAAATAAAGTGTGTGTGGGTGTGTGTATGTTAGTGTATGTGTGTGTGTTAGTGTGTGTGTGTGTGTGTTTGTCAACACTGAAAAGATGAATAAATGATTGAGTGAAGGAAACACAGTTGATCAAACAATTGTATAAATAAATAATTTAAAGGACAAAATTGAATGAACGAACCAATGAATGAATGAACGAACGAACGAACGAAAGAACGAACGAATGAAAAAATGAACGAATAAATGAAAAAAAAAATCGAAAAACCTAATCAACTAATTAATTGAACTGTCGACATAATGTTGGCACATGAAATAACAACAAAAAAATTTCTTTCCTCAACAAATTTTTTCCATTCTATCACACAAACAACATTGATCTGCTTGTTATATTTTCATTCATTCATGTATTCATTCATTCATTCATTCATTCGTTCATTCATTCATTCATTTATTCACTCGTTCACTCATTTATTGATTCATCATTCATTCTCACATTCATTCATTTAATTTTTTACAATTAATGTATAAAAATACTGTAGTTGTATGCATATTTCAAAACTGTAATTATTTTCCAAAAGCGCCCAACACGCACGTACACACATACACACGCGCACACATACACACACGCACACACACACAAAATATCATTTTATTATTATTTTATTTATATTAGCCATATTAAGAAGACTTTAATAATTTATATAAGAGCGAAGCCGAAGAAGTACTAGATGATAAAGGATTCGTGTAATGGAATGTCTCGTAAATAAAATTCCGCCAGATGTCAGACAAATTAATTTTAAAATACAACTACTACTATTACTTTTACTACTACTACTACTATCATTATTACTACTGCTACTATCATTATTACTACTAATACTACTAAATTTATTACTACAAGTCTACAACTACAGTACCTATAAACAACGATATAAAAAAAACATCTACAACAATTTATTACTACTACTACCTCTGCTGCTACAACTGCTACTACAACTGCTGCTGCTGTTGCTTCCACTACTACTACTACATCTACTACTATTACTACTAATACTACTAATTATAATTTAATATTTTTCCAGCTAAATTCTTACAAGGATTTAAAAAATGATTTTTTTTAATAATATTCATCAGATGAGATACAAAAGTTTTGTTTGTATGCGTTCTTTTGACTTTTTATGTTTTATTTTGTTTGCATGTGTATGTTTGTTTAACTTTGTAAGTGTGTGTGTGTTTTTGTATGCTTGTGAATATGAAGGTATATATTTGTGTATTTATTTGCGTGTATAAATGTGTGTATAAGTGTGTGTGTATATAAATGTGTGTAAATAAGTGTGTGTGTGTATAAATGTGTGTAAATATATATATATATATATATATGTGTGTGTGTGTGTGTGTGTGTGTGTGTGTAAGAGCTTTAGTGTAAGTTTTTGTGTGTTTGTATGTGTGCGTGTGTCAGTATGACTGTGTTCTCCTAAGATTTAACGTATGTATTTGTAGGATTGTGAAAATGTTGGTATGCGTATGTTTACATGTATGTATTCTTAAGAAGGGATGTGTGGGTTTACATGTGTATGTGTGTGTGTGTGTGTGTGTGTGTGTGTGTGTGTGTGTGTGTGTGTGTGTGTGTTTGTCTCTTTCCTTTCTCTCCGAAGAATGGAAAATTTATTTTAAAAATAATTGATGGCATGGACCACAATCTTCATAATCCAATTCACTTTATAAAAGGTTTTTATTAAATATAAATTAAATCGCTCGCTTCTGTCGCTACCACTATAACTACCCATACTATTACTACTACTGGTACTACTACTACTACCACTTTTATTATTACTATTGTCGCGACAACAAATATTACACTACTATTTTGAGTATCAGCATTATTTTGGCATATTTCTTTTCACTCTAATCGCTAACACTATTTCAATTTATTGGATTTGATATGAAAAAATTGAAAAATTACAGAAAAAAAATTGAATAAATTTTTCATTACTTCATTTCGTGTTTGCTTGTACTTTTACTACTAGCTAAGTTGAAATAAGATCAAACTAACCACCACTCAAGCCCACCACCCCAAAAAACGCACCTCCACTACCCTCTCTCCCTCCCTATCGCACTTGTTACCCACGATGACCATCGAGATTGGGGATGATTGGTTGGGTTTGGATTTTCTCGGAGTCGAACCCAAGACGTTTGGGTTGGTGGATCTCTTCGTCTTCGTCACCTGGTCCTTTAGACGTATCGCCTCTTCAAATGACTCGCGACTGTCTATGCTATAGACGATGATGAATAAGTCGCCTGGATAATTGAATGAAAGAAAGTTTGAAAAAATGAATGAATGAATAAGGGTGAAAGAGTGAGTGAGTGGGTGGACGGACGATGAGATGCATGGATGGAAAAATGAATGGATGAATTAATTAATTAACTAAAAAATGAATAAATGAATGAATACAAAACGAAAGTAATTGAAAAAAATTTTTATATTTTTTTTTTCGGCATGCATACAAATCGGGTTAAAGTGCCGTCGTTAACATTTCATTGCATGAAACGTGTTGAAGCGTGCTCGTACGAGTTTTCGCCTCAGGCTGGTTCGGAATTTTTCGTAAAAACTTTCTAAGAAATTCTTTGAAGTAATTTTTTAAGAATTTTCTGAAGTAAAACTTTCCCTCAAAATGATGAAACTATTTCGAATAAAATGGAATATTTATCAAACAAATACATATGCATTAACTTTCAATTGTATATATCGTTTGATAAACACATACATATAAAAAGATAGAGAGAAAGACAGAGGCAGAGAAAAAGAAAGAGAGAGAAGAAGACAAAGAAACAGGGAAACTTTTTATTTTCATAGATATAACTATATATTATATCAATTTAGCCATTCCTTTTATGAACTAAACGGACCAAAAGTTTGAAAGAACAACTACTAGATGAATATAGAAGAGAATATCAATAAATCGATCAAAACAATGTATGTTTGCATGTTTGTATGTTTGCGTTTCGGTGTGAGAGAGAAAGAGAGAGAGAAAGAGAGAGAGAAAGAGAGTTAAAAAGAGTGAGTATCTTTATACAGGAATGTAAGTATGTACTAAGTTTATATGAGTGTTTTTCGTTTTTCAACAATTTATCCTAAGGTCAAGACCTTTTAGGGTTAGACAGTTTTTTAGAGTAACCTTGAACTTAAAATATTTTACGTGGGCGTCAGTAAGGGCATTGTTAGCCAATGTTTAATTATTGTCGTTGAAAGATAAAATTTTTGTTTGCGGTGACCTGCTACTTTTGCTATTGCTACTACTACTACTAACAATATTAGTACTACTACAGCTGCTACTATTGCTTTGAAGCAGCTGCTACTACTGCTGCTGCTACTTCTGCTGCTACTACTGCTGCAGCTGCTAGTACGACTACGGCGACTGGTGCTGATGATGCGGCGTATGTGTGGTAGTTCTTGGTTTTTCAATTTTTCAAAAAAAAAAAAAAAAAAAAAAAACTTGGTTTTAGTTAAGTAAAACTTTGTTTGAAATAGTTTACTTTATAATTAAATCAACGCTATCATAACTATCATCATCATGATCACTATCATGATGATGGTGATCATCATCAACATCATCATCACCTACTTTATCACAATCATCACCAACTTCATCATTGTCATCAACACCAAATACGTCATTTTCAGCATAAGCACCACCACAACAATATTCACCCTATTTCAGAGTCAGCCATTTTGAGATTACTACCACCATAAAAATAAAAAAAGCAATGAACAAAAATTTTTTATCGTCCCTATAAAACTTCTGCTTAGCTATTTATGTAGCGCGCAATATATTTCTTAATAATTCATTTTCTGGTCGTTTGAGATTCTCATTACTGCTATTGGTGTGCACTATTATGTCAATGTTGTTGTTGTTGTTTTTGTTGTTGCTATTGGTTTGTTGTTTTGATGTCATTACTGTTGATGTACTTGTTGTTGCTGTTGTTGGTTTATTGTTGCTAATGTATTTGTTGTGGTTATTGTTTGTGTGTGGGTGTGTCAAAAACCATACTCCAGATTTTTTATTTCTTAAATAAGAAGAAAATATTCGGAATTGTTTTAGGACGATGTTTACTTGCTGAATGTTCCTGCAAAAAGTGAATGAAAAAGCCACCGATTGGATAGTTTCTGGAATAAATTTATTCCAAAGCGAACACTAAGAAGCTGTAAAAACCGGCCATCCAACACCATTCAACGGTTCCATCAGCAATAAAAATTAAAAAAATTAAAACGGTGTGCAATGGCGTCTGTGAAAAAATTTAAGAAAAATTAGCAGAAGTAGCTTCAGCGTCTTCATCATCGTCGTCGTCATCGTCTTCCTTATCATCATTGTCGTCGTCGTCATCGTCATCCTTATTATCATCATCATTATCAAAAAAACTACGTCAACGTAATGATAATGATTATGAAGACAAAAATGATGATGATAAGGAAGATGATGACGACGATGATGATGATGACGACGACGATGGTGGTGATGACGATATTATACTTGACAATGTTGATGATGATGATGATGTTAGAGTTAAATTTTTCCCAGAATGATGGAATGCAGTCAACAGCTGGTTCAGATTTCCCGTCTTAATTGTCCGTCTGGTTTATCTATCTATCTATTTATCTATCTATCTATCTATCTGGCTGTCTGTCTGTCTGTCTGTTTGTCTGTTTGTCTGTCTGTCTGTCTATCCATCCATCCAGCCAGACAGCGATCTATCTATCTATCTGTCTATCTACTAGCTGTTTCAACCAACCAACCAACCAGAGAGTTTTTACTTTCAACCAATCCCATGCCACGCTTTTAATCACGTGATCCAAACAGGAAAAGGAAAAAATGGAAAACAAAAAAGATCACTTAGCATGTAAGTAGAAATGAAACGTCGTCGCTAAAATTGCAGACTGAAATTTGTCATTGGATACTGAAATGTAGATGCGTGCGTGTGTGTACGTGGGTGTGCGTGTGTGCGTGCGTGTGTGTACGTGTGTGTGTACATATGTGTGTGTGCGTTTGTATTTACATAAGCAATAATTAAAATATCAAATTATTATCTCGTTTTTGTTTCAAGATTAAAAATGACAACGACGGCAAAGATGACATACACATTTACACACATAAACACACATGCACGTGCACACATTTGCACGTACACACACACACACGCGTACACGATAACGAAATCAAACATTGGAGTTCATAAATTTCATTTTACGTTTTGAACATAACATGGTCCGGTTTAATATGGTGATTTACTGAATACATGTAGGCCAGTATGTATGTATGTTTGTTTGTATGTGTGTATGTATGTCTGTATGTGTGTATTATGATTAGATAGATAGATGTGTATAAAGATGAAGATGATGTATAAAGATAAAGATTTTGTACGGATGCAACTAATATTTGGCCCGGCCCTTGCTATTTTTAAAAGACGAATACAACCAAGTATTGCAATTTTCGTTTTTTAAATCCCAAAACAATAATTGTGGATTAACATTATTAGTAGTTGAGTATTTTAAAAAATAGTAAGATTTTAATTCACTATTCGGATTTTACTCAAGATTTTGATGTTGTGGTTTTTTTTGTTTGTATGTATCTGTACCAGTAGCGAAGAATTTGAGGAGCGCCACTATTGAATAACTTCACTCGAAAATGTCAAAACACATGATGCTTCAAATGTTTCTTGAAAACATATCGGCTCGTGTTGTTGAATTTCTCCAAATATACAGATAGTGAGTTCCAGATACTTGCAGACGAAACAAAAAATCTTCACTTGCCAAAACGAGAGGAATTGAATTTAGGAAGCACAAGATCACCATCATCGGAGGATCTCAGTCGACTCCGATTTGCAATTTCTGAAAGTAGTTGCTCTTTTAAATAAGTTGGAGACTCACAAGCAGGACAGCCACTGACTAGAAGAGCTAGCTTGAAAACGATTCTTTCTGACATGCAGCGCCAGCGCAGATCCTCTCTGATGTATGATAATAGGGAATCGAATTTAGAATAACCAGCAACAAGTTTCGCTGTGGTTTCTTGAACAGACTGCAAATTATCACGAAGGGATAAGTTAATATGAAAAATTTTGGAGAGAAAAAATTTTTTTTGCTGTTTCGATTATGTTTTAATTTTGAAAAATTTATTGAATTTTAAAGCAATCCTGGCTGTGTTTCTCGAACGTTCCGGCATTTTTTTGTCGTTTAAGTAGTTGCGTTGTTGTCGTATATGTGGCTGTTGTTGTGTATGTGGTTGTTGTATCTGTGGTTGTTGCATCTGTGGTTGAGGCATGTGTGGTTGCTGCATGTGTAGTTGTTGCTTATTTGGTTGCTGCATATGTATCTGTCGTTGTATGCGTGGTTGTTGATGTATGTGTGGTTGTTGTTGTATGTGTAGTTGCTGTTGTGTGAGTGGTTGTTGTAGGTGTGTGTGTTTCTTGTATGTGTGGAAGTTTTATATGTGGTTGTTGAATATGTTAGGTTGTTCATAATTTTATTTAAGTTGCTTATTGCATGTTGCTAAAAATTTTAAATTATAAATTTAATATACTATAGAAACGTTTGGCTGAACGTGCTTTCGAACCTGGTGACGACACACAAATTTAACTTACATGTGGCCATACGAAACAAGCATTCTACCAAGTTTGACGAGAAGATTTAAAAAAAATCATTGCAGCTTTTTATTTGTATTTGTTTGTTGCCATGGTTTGAGAGCTAATATCAAATGAATTTTATATTTTCTCGTAACTATGTGCCGTTGGAAAATTCATTTCTTTCAAATTCCCAATAATTATTTATTTGTGTAGTCATAAATTTATTTATTTATTCACTCATTTATTTATTCGTTAGTTCATTCGATAATCCATTTATCCGTCAATTCATCCGATATTTCACCCATTCTTTCAATCAATGAACATGAATGAATCATTCATTCATTAGTCATTTATTCGTTAGATCATTCGATAATATTTCATTCCTTTTTTATTCATTCATTCATTCATACTTTCATTCATTTTTTCGATCATTCATCAATTTATTTCAAAAAAATAAATATAAATAAACACTGGGCCATTCGATAATAAAATGAATGAATGAAAGGTATGAACAAACAAGCAATCAATCAATCAATCAATCAATCAATCAATCAATCAATCAATCAATCAATCAATTAATCAATCAATCAATCATTAATTAGTTAATTCATTTATTCATTAATAAATTTATTTTTTATTTATTAACCATTTTTACTACTTCTACCACTACTACTAATACTCCTATTACTACTACTACTACTACTACTACTACTACTACTACTACTACTACTACTACTACTACTACTACTACTGCTACTACTGCTGCTGATACTACTACTACTACTACTCAATTGTTATTTACTTTCGTGAAATGTCGGAATCACTCGGAAAATTGAGACTTGGCTAATATAAGCTCTCTCTTTCTTCTTCGGATTAAATGATGAATAAAGAAATGAGTGAGTGAGGGAGTGAGTGAGTGAGTGAGTGAGTGAGTGAGTGAGTGAGTGAGTGAGTGAGTGAGTGAGTGAGTGAGTGAGTGAGTGAGTGAGTGAGTGAGTGAGTGAGTGAGTGAGTGAGTGTCTAATTAATTTGCTTTATCTACTTAATAACTAATACAGTATTTCACTTACTTGATTAATTAAAAAAGTAATTAATTGATTGATTTGGAAAAAACTCTGAATAGTTATTAATTAAGAAAATTGTTTTTTCCGTATAATACTTTTTGCCTCTAATTTAAGTTTTTATAATTTTTATAGTAGCAGTAATAGTAGTAGTAGTAGCAGTAGTGGTAGCAGTAGTAGAATTAATAGTTGTGGAAGTAGTAGTAGTAGTCGTAGCCGCAGCAGTAGTAGTAGTAGCAGCAGCAAAAGTAGTAGTAGTAAATTTATTTATTAAAAACTGTAAAAAAATATGCGAAGAAACATACAAAATTCATGCACTCAAAAAATGGACAAATAAGCAGGAGATGTTTTAGCAATAAACACGTTGCAGTAGTTGTGGTAACAGTAGTAGCTGCAGTAGTTGTAGTAGTGACGGTAGTGGTAGTAACAGTAGTAGTTGTTGTGGAAGCAGTAGTAGTAGAAGTAGCAGTAGTAGTAGCTGCAGTAGTTGTAGTAGTGACGGTAGTTGTAGTAGCAGTAGTAGTTGTTGTGGAAGCAGTAGTAGTAGAAGTAGCAGTAGTAGTAGCTGCAGTAGTTGTAGTAGTGACGGTAGTGGTAGTAGCAGAAGTAGTTGTTGTGGAAGCAGTAGTAGTAGAAGTAGCAGTAGAAGTAGCTGCAGTAGTTGTAGTCGTGACGGTAGTGGTAGTAGCAGTAGTAGTTGTTGTGGAAGCAGTAGTAGTAGAAGTAGCAGTAGAAGTAGCTGCAGTAGTTGTAGTCGTGACGGTAGTGGTAGTAGCAGTAGTAGTTGTTGTGGAAGCAGTAGTAGTAATAGTAGTAGTAGTAGTAGTAATAGTAGTAGTGGTAGTGGCAGTCAAAACAGTTCAGTAACTTCGTGTTTATATTGCATGTCAGACCATCTTTGTCATCATTTCTCACGTCCGGATTATCATTTGCAGTTTTTTCTTTCCTTTAATCATAATATTTATCGATCTTTCCATTATTATTATTTATCATAATAATAATTATTTTTCAATTTTTATAACTATAATTATTATTAATTATCTTTCAACATCGTTCATTCATTCATTCATCCATTCATCATTCATTCATTCATAAATTCATTCGTTCATTCCTTCGTTCGTTCGTTCGTTCATTCATTCATTCATTTGTTCATTCGTTCGTTCTTTCGTTCGTTCGTTCATCTACTCATTCATTTGTTTTGCAATAGAGATAGATATCTATTTCTAATCTAATTATATAAGTAACATCTTGCTTAACCACCCATTCTTTTATTTGCTTTTTTATCCATTCGTTAGGTCTTTTATTTACTCATTCATTAGCTTGTTCATACGTTTATTCGTTCATTTGTTCATTCGTTCATCCGTTCGTTCGTTCGTTTGTTTTTTTTTATTTAATTACTAACTCTTAATTAAAACGTTTCAATAGCCAAATGATACCATTGTTTTTTATTCATTTATCAATTCCTCCTCCTATCAATCTAATCATTAATTAAAACTTAAATCATTGCGTTCATTCATTCATTCATTTGTTCATTCATTCATTCATTCATTTATTCATTCATTTATTCATTCATTCATTCATTCAACACCAAAACAATGAAACAACATTTCAGCTTCATTATCACTTAGATTTATGTGTGTGTGTGTGCGAGTGTGTGAATAATAATAATAATAATAATAATAATAATAATAACAGCAACCGGAAAAGGAAGAGATATGATGTTGAATAATTTTCATTGGCATCCGTGCGCGCTGATTGAAAAGAATGACCGCGTTCGTGGTGGTGATGATGATGTTGTTGGTGATGATGATGATGATGATTATTATTATTATTATTATTATTATTATTATTATTATTATTACTACTACTATTATTATCATGGTGGTAGTAATGATGACAAAGATGATGGTATGTGATATGACGGTTTATGTGTTTTGGTACAGTGTGCGTGCTTGTGTGTGTGCTTGTGTGTGTGTGTGTGCTTGTGTGTGTGTATGTATGTGTGTGTGTGTACATGTGTGTACGTGTGTGTGCGTGTACATGTGTGTTTGTATGTGTCCACCTGTGTCTCTATATCACGTAATAAATTTTGGACCATAAATAATTTTTGGCGCCATTTTCACCATGGATGATAAATGATTTATTTATTTAAAAACCTCATTTGGAATTTTTAAAAAAATTTCAAGACTTGAAAAACTTTATTTTTTTAATTTTTTTTGGGTGTATCAATGAAGCGGTCAAATAATAAGTGATAAGATGATGAAGAAGAAGATGATGATGATGATGATGATGATGAAGTAGAAAAAGAAGATGAAGAAGAAGAAGAAGAAGTAGGAGAAGATCAGATCACATCAAACCTGTCAACAGAGAGAGCCTCTTCATCGCCGGAAACGGATCATTGCCGGAAGTATCGAGTATATCCAGTCGGTACGTTTCACCTCTGATCCGATATATTTTGCGATGAAAGTCCTCAATAGTCGGTGTGTACCGATCATCAAACCAATTACTCAAAAATCTCGATACAATACTCGTCTTGCCGACCCTAGATGAGCCTAAAAGTACCAGCCTATAACAATTGGAGGGAGGAATGTCAAGGTCGTCTATTAACAGAGTAGAAAGTGTTGGTGTCTGGCTGCTGCTGCTGCTGTTGTTGCTTTTGTTGCTGCTGTTGCTTGGAGACGACGGGCTGCTGTTTGCAAGGTTTCGCGAAAAGTAAACAGAAGAATTTTTCTGACTGAGCGTTCTCGTTCTGGTCAGTTTAGACTGATGTTCGCTGTTCGAATGAGTCGAATTTCCTGACATTGTGATGGATACTTTTTTATGGGGGTTAGGTTTTTCCGTGTTGTTATCGCTTGTTTGGGAGTGATTCTGAGAGGAAGAACTGGATGATGATAGGGATTTTATCAAACTATGATGATGGCGGAATGACATCTCTTGGTAAAAAAAATTTCGTATGAAAATAGAATTATTTTTAAGAGCTATAAAAATATTAAAAATAATTCGACGCCAACTTTTTATAAAAAAAACTGTTTAATATAAAAGTAAACAATAAATAAGGAAGGATAATTATCTCGGTGTCATCTGCATTTAAAGCAATTTTCGCGTCAACAGATCTTGGCTGCATTCAGTGCGATGCATACGTGCGTATAAATGTATTGTATACCTACATAGATACCCACCTACATACATATAATACATACATACACACATACATGCACACACACCCACATACACACACAAACATATACATACGAGCCAGCTTATGCATGAGCACATAGTACCGCGACCATGAAAGATAAATTATTAAAATTATTTAAACCTAAATTATTATTTTCAAACACGATATTTATTCTTTTAGTATTGCCGTCGAGCTTTTTTATGATGGCGTGAAGCCATTTAAAATGTTTTAAACGTACGCTGTTCATTAGGTTGACAAATGGTCGGGACACATCAAAAAACTTGTTAAATTTTGTCATGTTATCAAGTTTGAAATATGAACATAGGGTAAAAAAAAGAGTGAACAGCAGAAATAACAATGCTAAATGGTGTTTTAAATGTGTGTACATATACAAATAACAAAAATGAGAAGAGTTTATTAATTTAAAACAGGCGTCATTTGGGGGGAGGCAGGGGTGGCAATTGCCCCCCCAAGAAATCAAAATTCTAAATTTTTGCTGTACGAAATTATTATGACAAAATTGCAAACCCTATAAAATAATTATATAAAATTATATAATTTATTATAATTATATATACAAAGTATTGTGCTTTGTGAATTTTTAAATGTCAAGCGCTATACAATTTATTTCATTTGTTCCTACAATAATTCATGTTCTGTTTTAAATTATAAAAGTGTTAATTTTAAATTCTATGTAAAAAGGATATATATAGGATATATAATTTTGTAATTTTAAAACTTTTAAAATTTTAAAATTTTAAAAACTTTAAAAATGTAAAATTTATTATAATGTTGCACTGACGAGACTAGGTAGTGGAAATAGTACTATATGCGTACATGTAGATAATGACATCTTCTGTAAATAGGAATTTTGTTAATAGCATTAACAAGTTAAGTTTAGTAGATCGGAGAATTATTCGAAGAATCGAGAAACTATCATATAGATTGAGTACTGTAAGAAACGCCGTGATCTTTATTAATAATATATATATATATATATATATATATATATATATATATATATATATATATATATATATATGTTACATGCTAAGTCATAGACCACACAAGTTCGCCCCCCCCCAACCAAAATCTGAAATGACGCCACTGATTTAAAATAGTACAATTTTTTATTTATGTGATTTAAATACATCAAACTTGATTCCTCTGGTTATGTCAGTATAAAAAATTATAGAATTATTTAACAAATTAATTAATTAGTTGATTAATTGATTATGGTTGATTAATCGATTAATTAATTAATAGACAAAATTTGGTAGACAAGTATAATGCTATATTCTTTATCGTGATCTTTTTAAAAAAAAATTTCTACAATTTATAATATATAAATGCTGTTATGGAATTTGAACGAAATTTTTAATAGGAACTGAACGATAGCCCTGAAATATATCCTCAGTCATCCACAATCATCTGTAACTAAATTGTCATTCCTTGCGCATATATTAAGAAATTAATCAAGTTAATAAGTATAAAATCGACAATTTTCCCTGTATATAATATAATGAATTGTGTTTATCAATAAAATGATGACATTTTATTAGTTAATGGCTACAGTTTATTCTAATTATTCTAATTATATGCTACAAATTATGTGGGCAATCAAAGGTATCGTTCAAAAAACGTGTACTTTGTAAGTGATTTGAGAGCAATTGAGCGCGTTTTTTAATATTTTTAAATGGGTCAAGTGTGTTCTCGCGTTGGCTTCTTTTACATTTTGTTGTGCAATTCGAAAATGAATTTCTTGTAGTTTATTAATTTATTGCGACAGATTAGAGAATGTAAATTAAGAAATCATTTTGTAAATTAAATTATTTTGATCATTTGAAGCAGCATAAATTGGAAAATTCCAACTTTCATCGCAGTTCCATTCTTGCTTGGCCATGTGCTGACCTGATATGATCACAAAATCAAAACCATCTTTCTCATCTTTCGTCTTCTTACTTAACAGTTAACATCATCCCAAAATTAAACTTGGCCAAACCTTCATCAAAGTTTTAATTAGTGTAGTTTGTAGTTAGTGTAGATGGAAATGAATAAAAATAATTTATTTGGATTATCTCATTGCTAAGTATAAAATAATACTAATCAACTGATTCTCATTTGTTTGTAAAACCAACAGAATCATTTTCTTCATTTTGTTGTAAAAATAACCAAACCAGTAAACCTGAAGACAAAATCTGCCAATAAGCAATGAACAGCACGGCTACGAATGGAGATGCTGATACGGAGGACACGTTGAAAATTTTGATCGCCACAGATTGTCACCTGGGCTACATGGAGAAGGACAGTTGTAGAGCCAATGACTCGTTGAACACCTTTGAAGAAATTTTAAAAATTGCACAAAAAAATGATGTCGATTTTATTCTACTCGGTGGAGATTTGTTTCATGAGAATAAGCCTTCTAGAAAAAGTTTACATGGGGCCATTAAATTATTCAGACAGTATTGTCATGGAGACAAACCATGTTCTGTTGCGTTCCTCAGTGATCCTTCCATCAATTTTGGACACACCCCTTTCCCCATAGTCAATTATGAAGACCCTAACATGAATATTTCCATTCCAGTCTTTTCCATTCATGGAAACCATGATGACCCAGCCGGTCAAGACAACCTCTGCTCCTTAGACATCTTACACTCTGCTGGCCTTGTAAATTATTTTGGTAAAGTCCTTGACCTAGAACAAATTGAAGTCAGTCCCCTCCTACTAACCAAGGGTTCAACCAAATTAGCCTTATATGGGTTAGGTGCCCTGAGAGATGAGCGCCTTCATCGAATATTTACTCAGAAAAATTTTAAGATGTTGAGGCCGAAGGAGGAGAAGGAGAAGTGGTTTAACTTGTTTGTTATCCACCAGAATAGAGCTAAACACGGTCCAAAAAGTTACATTCCAGAGCAGTTCCTCGATGATTTCCTAGACCTCGTGATGTGGGGACACGAACACGAGTGCATAATTGAACCGAGTTGGAATGGTGTTCAGAATTTTTACATCACCCAGCCTGGTAGTTCTATCGCTACATCTCTTAGTGATGGAGAAACAAAAGAAAAACATGTTGGCTTACTCTTCATCAAAGAAAAAAATTTCAAAGTCAAGAAAATTAAACTAAACACTGTTAGGCAGTTTTATCTAGAAGATATTGTACTGAGTGAGACGAACATCAAACCCAGGGACGTGCAAGCCGCAAAAAAAATTGAAGATTATTGCTCGGAAGTTATGGAAAGATTGTTGGAAAGGGCTGGTTTGTTAATTTTTCCATTTTTTATTTAGTTTTGCTTAAAATTTCAAATATTTTTTGTGAAAGCTCTCTTTTTGTTATTTTTTATTTGCATTTAAATTTAAATATTCTCTTTAGAGCTTTTTAGATGTTGATTCGAACATGAATTTTATTTTCCTAGTAACATCATTTCATTATATAGTTTTTTCACATTAAAAAATTATAAATAAATGGCAAAACAGAACATGAGAGGGCTGGCAACAAAGCCACCCCAGACAAGCCGCTGATTAGATTGAGGGTCGACTACAGTAGCAACGACCCTGACTTCTCGTACGAGCTGTTCAGCACACACAGGTTTTTTTTTACTAGCCTTAAACCTATTATGTTTTTTTTTCAATTTATTTTGAAATCAAATTTTCATAAAAATCTGGTTTAGCTTGTGATTGACATGTCAAATTTGATTTAGTTCTATAACTGTTGTTTCTTAAATCTTAGCCTATCATTTTGTTTCATCAACTTTTTAAGTAAAAATATTTCATTTATCTAAGTGAAAAATATCAAAGATTTAAAAAAATAAATTAAACAAACAAAGGCTAATTCATTTGCATAGTGACTGAACCTATATAACTTTATTTCTTCTTATGAGACATGATGAAAATTAGCTCCTTTATATGTCTCAAATGGATTGAATTGTACAGACCATGATTAAACTTTGAGAAAATAAAACAAATTAACTTTTAAATATGAAATATAGTATGAAATAGATATAATTAAGTTGAGTTTTTTGTGTATATGTGTATATGTAAAGGTTAAAAGGTTAAAGGTTTCTCTCTCTCTTTTGCGTTTGCTTCAGAGGTTTCAACGACAAACACACACAGCGTATATGAATACGCATGCAAACCACGCATCATACACATTGCATAAGATAGGCGGGGATCTCTTTGTATTCGAACCCAGTCAATGCAATAGCAAGACCAGGCGCCTTTAACCATTGAACCATCACGCCGCCCCTAAATAATTGTATGCCTATGTCTTCAAATACCAAGGATGGGTTTTTTTTCATAAAACTCTGCTGCAGGTTTGGTCAGAGGTATATGGACAAAGTAGCCAATCCAAAGGACATCATATTTTTTCAAAGAAAAAAGAGTACAAGGGTAAAAGAAGAAGCAGGTACTGTGTATTTTCACGTATTTCTTTGTATTTGTTTTGTGTGTATGTGTGTGTGAGCGTGAGTGTGTGTGTGTGTGTGTTTATGTGTGTCTTTCTTTGTAAGTGTATATGTGTGCATGTTTGAATGTCTGTCGTGCAATACAAGAAGTAACAATAAATAATTCAAATAGTAATAATTTAAATAATTATAATAAATTATAGTACAAATAAATAGCCACAGATGTTTCAGTCGATATAGAGGTTAGAGCTGAATCACTTGATTGTACTCGTGTTGAAGATATGGTTAAGGAGTATTTCTCAAGAGCTGATAAAGTTAGGACTTTGGGCTTTTAAATTTATTAATTTATGTTGATTGATTGATTGATTGATTGATTGATAATATTATTTTTAATATGTATATATATTTATAACTATACAAACATACTCTATACATTTATGTATATATAGAGTATGTTTTTATGTTTTAGTAAATAGTTGTTGAAAAAAATTGTTAGGCTCATCCTTAGTTTGTTGTATCCTTCGTTGAAATTGTCAACTACATAAACATTACTTAATTACACTATCATCATTGCTATCACCAACATCGTCGTTGTTATCATCGTCACATTGACATTACTCAGTCAGCATTTGCATCATTTCAACTGTGCAGAGCATGCAGCTGAGCCTGCTAACTGAGCAGGGGCTGGGTGAGGCTGTGAAAGAATTTGTCTTGAAGGAGGAGCGAGACGCCATAGAGGAGCTCATCAAACATCAAATCAACAAGACTCGCAACTATCTCATGAAACGAAACCCGAACGACGATGCCCTTGACGACGAAATTCTCAGGTTCAAGGAAGAACGAAGGAAGGATTCAACTGTGCAGGATCAGGAGTTGAGAGAGGCTATAGAACTTGCTAGGAGCAAGCGAACCGGTAAAAACCCATTTGGAGATGATGACGACGACGTGATGAAGGTCGATGACGATGCTGACGACGTCCATGCAAGTTGCAAACCAAAACCAGCTAAAAAATCCAAAAGTAGTTCCTTCGGAGATGAGGACGATGGCGAAAAAGGAAGAAATGACGATGACGATTATGATATGTCGTTCAGTGCAGCAAGCAAGCAAATGGATGAAAAACCGGCAAGAGGAAGAGGATCGCGTGGTGGAAGAGGATCGAGAGGTGGGAGGGGGTCCAGGGGTGGAAGGGGAGCCAGGGGTGGCACAAGAAAAGCTAATGATGATAGTCCATTAAAAGCCGATAGAAGTGTTTCAAGGTTTGGAGGGTTATTTAATATTTTTTCGAATTTTTTCTTAAAATTTATCAGTTTTAAATATATTTTTTGATGATTGTCAGTTGTTTTATCGAAATGTTTGTCCGTCTGGTAAAAAATAATGCAATATATTTACATGAAAAACGTGGCCGTAAATTTTTAAAATTTTTCATTCATTTTTGAGAGCTCAGCTTTATTGGTATGAATTAAGCTACATAAATCATTTCAATTCATTATATTGATATTTACATTCAAACTACTTACTCATTGATTCCACAGTAAAAAGGCAATAAAGAATGAATACGTGGATGACGATGACGAAGACACGTGCATCTTCGACGTCGACGATGATGACGACAACTACAGCAACAGCAAACAGAAAAGTAAACCCGCCAACGCAAAGAGAACGACAAAACCCTCCGGCAAAATAACAGACATGTTCAACTCCATGTCCATGACAACGTCCTCATCTCAGGGAAAAAGCGTCAAGCGGGGTGTCAATTTTTTTGATGATGAGGACAACGACGATGATGATCACGATAATTTCAAAAATCGTTTTGATAAATATATGCAACCCAGTGCTAAGAAACAGAAATAACTTTTGTGATAGTTATACGATTTTGTATTTAGATTATGTTTGCCTAACTTTACCTAATGCGTTGTGACAACACACTTGAATACAATTTTTTAGCTTGAATCAAACTGCTCCAGCGTTTGTGCCACTTGTATATTGTTTAATATTTTAGAAGCTTTTCTCAATATATGTCTTCAAAATTATCGTGTTTAAAATGTTCCATGGGTTTGTTTGAAAAGAATATTCATAAATTGTGGCATAACTTGAGGAGTGAGGTTCACTAGGTCAACTAGTTATCTAGCTTGTAAAAATTAAACGTTTAGCAAATGAAACCTGAAACTATAAAATTTAAAAATTGAAAGTTAGAATTTAAAAGATCGGATAGGAAACAGTCGGGAATCATGCCACAAATCATTCCCATCATTCAAATATAATTGTTATACTTATGTTATACTAGTTTTTAAAAACTAGTACAGCTTACTAACGACAGCGTTGGGTGGATCCACAACTTAACTAACCAAAGCATGCTCATTATTCATCTGAAATCGAAATTAAACCTATAACGATTCTTACTAAAATGCATTTTTCATCGCAGTTTGTGTTCAAATGGGAACTAAAGCGTTCTTATATTTGTCATTCGAGTATAAAAAGTGACGTCTGCCTACGACATAATTAGGTAAATTAGTGTTTACTGTTTAACTTCAAACTTCAACAAAATCGAAAACATGACGAGCCTCATCAGTGCTGCAGCTACTGTTGGATTGGCAGGTTTGTTAAGGATTTGTTCTTATCTTAACCCTTGGCTTGGTCAACCTTCTTAAACTTGAACCAACATTATTAATTCTTAATATAATAATATAAAATAATTATATAAGGTTAATTTTAGTTTAATTAAATAAATATTATATATATATTATCAGTTATCAATAGCTATTTCATTTTATTATTTTTTGAACTGCAAATCTATGATTACTAAATTTTTTTATTTTTTATGAAAATTAATAATTATCATTATTAATAATACACTTTTTTTTCAACATTTACTCCAGATGGCAAAAATTGGCCAGAAGATGTCAAATTGTTTCAACCATTTGAGGGTAGATTTTGTTTCAACAATAAATAAATGTATTTTATAACTTTGTGTTATATAATTTTTATTAGTTTTTATTTAATTAGTAATCAATCATATTATATTTAATTATATATTATATTATATTATATTGTAATTATATTCACAGTGGATCAAATCCTGATGAATGAATTTGCAAATTGTCTCAGTGTTAAAACATTTTTAAATATGGCTGACCTAAAATATCAAATAGAACTGAGATCCAATGCTGAGTTTATGTCGCCATCCAGTTGGTTAATTAATTATTTAAGATTAATTATTTAAAATTAATTATTAATTAAATAAATGAATAAGTAAATTATATTTATCAAACTATTTTAAAATTAAGAATTAGTTTTTCATTTTTTTCCCACTTAGGAGAAGTTCCATTTTTAAAAGTTGGACCCATATTGATATCAGAGTTCGATTCAATTGTTACATTCATCAGTGCTAAAGTGAAAATTTTGCGAACAATAATTATAGTATAATAATAACAATAATAATTATTATTATTTTTGTCATAATAATTATTGTTATTATTATATTTATAATAATAATAACATTAGAATTGTGTTATCTTATTTTTTAATCAAATAAAAATTTATAATACATTTTTGAATCTGCCATAAAAATGCTGGTAAATTAATTAAAATGACATATAAAATAATAATAATAACTGTAGTCATTAATGTTATTACAAAAAACATAAATAAATTTATAAATTTATCATTAATAATTATAATTGTATTGTTGTAGGTTAATTTTTTTTTCAAAATCGCAGGGTTACTCATTATCTGGTGGTTTAACCAGTGAACAGTTTGCAGACGTCAAAAGTTACATAACACTGACCAAGTCAACGCTAAATAACGTTCTTGTACGTTTTTATTTGTTCATAATTTCATATTTAATTATAATAATAATAATTAATAATAATATTTAATATAAATTTTATAATATTAAATCGTAATTGTTAATGGTATTCATGACTGAATTTATAATTGATTATATTAAATGAATTATGTTTTGTTACATTCTTAATCCAAGCAATTATATCTGGATTGTTAATTTTACTTTATTTAAAAGCTCTATGTCATGTGGGTACATGAAGACAACTACAATATGGTTAGGCCAGTTTTTAGATTTTACTAGTTTTATATTTATCCGCAAATTTTATTTTCAATTTTAGTGATTTTACATTAAGTTTTAATCATTTTTTCTTCCGCTTAATTTTGAATGAAACAATTTTTAAAAATGGCTTCCTTTAATGTTCTATCTCGTGTGTGTGTGCTTGCGTGCGTTCGTGTGCGTGTGTGTGTGTGCGTGCGTGCATTCTTGTGTGTGCGTGCGTGCATTCTTGTGTGTGCGTGCGTGAGTGTGTGAGTGAGAGAGAGAGAGAGTTAGGGTTAGACCAAGGTCGCATTTTATTTCACAATTTTCCTCCCCAGATAACGAAACAAAGAAGTGGGTTTGGCTACTCGTGGCCTCTCTACAAAATCCTCCCCTGGAGAAAGAGGAAGCAGGTGGTCAGGCTTTTGAAAGAAGACGGGTGGATCAATAAGTCTCTTGATCAGGTGTCTTGATTGAGTGATTGATTTGTTGGTCGATTGATTGACTGATTGATTGGTTGGTTGATTGGTAGGTTGATTGGTTGGTTGGTTGGTTGATTGATTGATTTATTGATTGATTTATTGATTTATTTATTGTTTATTCATTTGTTAAAATGGAATACATAAATAAATACATTTACGTACGCAGTTAAAATGAAAATTGATTAAATTCTGTTCCAGGTGTATGCTGAGCTTGATAAATGTTTGCAGGCACTTTCAAACAAACTCGGTACTGAAGAGTTTTTCTTTGGTTCAAAGTGAGTTTCACGCTTTAAACAATCATTTTTTATCGTTTGTATTTTATATTAATTTATTTCATAAACCGCCCATCTCTCCTTTGCTAACAGTGTACATACAACATGCCTTTAATTATTTTAGGCAGTTTCGTCTTGCATCATCTTACTCATGTTCATCAGGTGTTTGAGTGCAGCTTAGATTTAAACAAACTTCAATGATTGATTAATTCATCACTTTTTTAGCAATAAATTTTTGAGTTTTTGTATATTTTTAATTATTTTATTTACTTGTTTACACTTTGAATAATTTTATTTGCTAAGCTCTTGTAAATTTGTCTCAGGCCAACAGAACTGGATGCCCTAGTGTTTGGTTACTTGTTCACCATACTGACTACCACACTGATCGACAGCCAGCTCTTAGAAAAATTGAAGAAATATGAAAATCTCACTGAATTCTGTCAGAATATTCACAATTTATATTTCAAGAACGTTTAGGAGATTAGGAAATATTTAAATGTGCGTTTTTAAATTAATATAGTAGAATTTTAATTATTATTTAACACAAATTTTCATAATTTTACAGCAAAATAATGGAAAATGGGTTAGATATTGTTGTTGGTGTTGTTGAAAAAAAAATTTAATTTAGAATTTTGAAACTTGGAAAGTTGTTACCACAGTTGAAACTTCAATGAAGGATGAAAGAATAGAATAAAGTTCTTACATTAGTGACAACGAAAAAGCAAATTAATGATCTAAATGACTAGACATGTTTGCAAACAATACTTTTAATTATAAGCAGGTTTTCTCACTTAACTGATGACTTGGCCACAAATAAATCATAAAAGAAAAAATGTTCCTACTCTGGATAAATATATATCTGGATATATATTTCGTTTCGCAGCCCCGGTCCCACTGTTATCTATCATAAGTACTCTCTTCATTCAAAATAAATGTCCTCTACTGGATACACCACTGTCAGAAATTCCTGATGGAACCTGCTTAGAGCACCTCTGTTTGGGAAGGAAAAGATTTCAGTATATATTTGAGTGTTGTTCTATTGGTTGTATAACGTTGCAAATGGAGCAGCGAACTTGCTGATTAAGATAATTAGAATCACCAAAACACAAAATTTGCTTCAAATTTTATGGAAAGGTTGATTAAAAAATGAATGAAGAGGTGAAATTGAGTAAAAAAAATAATTTAAAGAGTTTTAAACGTTGAAAAGTTAACGAACCCGATGGCTTCGACGATTGGACGAGCAGAGTTGGATGCGAGAAAGACGTGGCAGGCGAATTTCATGCAGACGGGATGTTTTGTTATGAAGCCCATGTACCTGTTTGGGATTTTCATTTTGCTACTTTTTTGGATCTTTTGTTCACTTTCAGACATTTTATAAATACAGTTTTGATAAATGTGGATAAATTAGATAAAAAAATTGATACTAAAAAATGAGAAATAATGAGAAAAACGCGGGTAGCAATATTTTGTCGAGTGGTTAGTTACTTGTCGTTGCTTGGAAGGATGCCACAAAATGTTATATTCTTCAATAGAAACACGTGCTCATTTTCTTGTAGGTTTTTCAGCAGAGACAACTTGCCTAGCGAACTCAATATTCTCGACGTCGGAGTTTTCTAATTGAAAAAAAAATTATTTCATCAAGCAATTGAAAATTTCAATTATAAACGATTGAATAAATAGTTGAACACGAATGTATGTCAAGGTACTACTACACTGTTGTTGCATAAAAATGGATATTGCTAATTTTTTACCTTTTTTCTTTCTGAAACTTTCACGCCGTTCTCATCAATTTCAAGACAGGAGAGGTTCAGCGGCGCATCCTTCTGCTTGTTCTTGCTGGATATGATCTTTAAAAATAATGAAAATTTAAAAATATATTTAAAATACATTCGGAGTATTTTACTTCATCTGTTCGTACCTTTTTAATGGCTTTGCAGAGAATGTCATGACCGTTGTGCTGTCCGATTTCAATACTGCCAAGAAAGCTTACAAAGTATTTGACTTTTGGAGCTGCATGGAATTATTTAGAAAAGTTTCAATACATGTGGTATATGAAGATTTTTTTAAACATTCTCTCACCATCACCCATCAAGCTCAAATCCGTGGCGTACGCTGTCGGAAATATTCCTCGCTTTTTAGTTCGTAGATTGATACCTGGAAATGGAAGGTGATAAAAGTATTTTCAGCTCTAAAGCAATTGGATATTTCAAACAAGAACGTGGGCTAACTAATTGAGAAGTATTTCTACAAGAGACCGACCTTCGCACCATAGATCGTCATGCTCCTTCTCAATATACAAATTGTCGCCGATTTCAACTGCGATTTCTTCGTCGTGTCTCGGCAGAAACTTGTGGCAGCCTCTGTGAGTGGCGTCTGACTCGTCAAGATAAAATTCGATGTCCGTGAAGCCAGGTGGGAAGTGGGAGCTGCCGCCGTCGCTTCCATCACTGTGATGGCTGTGTGTACTCATTACGGATTGGCAATCTGTTGCTGAAAATTTGTATTAAATGTTCTTTTTGAAACTAAAGAATTTTCAACTGTGTCTTGTTTAAAATTTTGTAATAAATCGTGAATATGCAATGAAATGGAACATTTTGATAATATAACATTAATTACGACAAACCTCTTGAACATGTCGAACCATCTCGTTTCGTTTCGTCAAATCCTGATTCGAGACTGGCAGACGACTTTCTACTTTTTCTTGGCGTCTCGTTAAACGGTAATCTAGCAGCACTTGGATTAACAAAAGATGATAAGGAGTCTGGAGTGAAAGGTTCTGATTCGAGTTCAGAATTTTGTCTAGAAGCGTGCAAGGAAGAAGAAGAGGAAGAGATTAAAGACGTCTTATCGATTTTCAACTCGATTTCAACTGGCGAGTTACTAATTGGATATGTTTCCTTGCTGTCGTCCTCCACAAATTTCTCTTCTTTAGATTCACTTTTCTCTTTTGCGTCACCCTCCCCATCACTACCGCCATCTTCATCGTCGTGAAGTCTCTTGTACATATCTTCAGTCATGGATGCAAGGAAGCATATAATAGACCGGACGTACATCTCATTCAAATACAAATCGGCATACTTCTTAATGGGATCTACAGTATCCGGATAGCCGAGGTCGTCGATCGTTAATCGCACGTTATCCGGATTTATGTTACTTTTTTCCAGACCGAACAATTCTTTCGGACTGCAGCATGTTGGGAATATGAAATCCTTCTTCAACGCGTGCTTCTCTCTGTTGTAGACTGCCATAATCTCGTCTGCAATAGAGGGTGCTTTCGTTGTCGCGATCAGGTCAGGCATTACTGAGGCTATTTTAATTTACATTTTAATTGATTTATTGACTGATTAATTAATTAATTTATTTATTCATTAATTCATTCGTTAACTAATTAATCAATATGGTGGATAAAAATTAACTAAAGATTTTTATTATTTCATAGTTTTTATTTCCACCTTCCAGTATAATAACATTATCGGTCGTTTAAACACGTGCATTTTAGATAATAAATTTATCTGAATTAGATAAATTAGTTAGTTAAATTCGTAATGAACGTATAAATTTTTTCTCTATTTTGAATGATTATATATATATATATATATATATATTATTTTACGAAAAAAACTAAAAATTATTCACTAAAAATGTCGAAAAAACTAACAAAGTCTTGATACATTGTTCTGCTGCGTCTTTGGAAGGTTCGGTAGCTTTCGACCTTGACCTGCTCTTGGGGGTTTAGCCATATTTTCCTTCGTCATGTTCTTTCTTTCGTTCGTCTGCTAAAAAGTACGAAACGGCATAAAATATAAATATAAAATGTACATAATTAATATGACTGATTGACCTTGATTGATTGACTGATTAATTAATTAATTCATTCATTCATTCATTGACTAATTAATCAATATGGTGGATAAATATATAAATCAATTTATACCTACGTATAACTGAAAAACAATATTTGTTATAAAAAATTTACTTGAATTTGTGGAGTGGATTTTGCGTGTGGGTTTATGTTATTGTTTTGACTGTTGTAATGTAATATTCTGTTGTTGATGATATTGTTATTGTTGACGTTATTTGGTTTGTTATTAATGTGATTTTTATTTTCATCATCGTTGGTCATATTCTTAGGCAGTGACAATGTGTTGTTACTGTTGTTGTTGCAGTTGTTGCTACAGATTATTTTCTGATAGTTGTTGTTGTTGTATGTCATGTTATTGTTGTCATCATTAATGTTGTTGTTGTTGTTAGTATTTGCATTACAATTGTTGTTGTTATAATAGCTGTTGTTAGCGTTACGGCACAAGTCCACCGAATTGATATCATTGTTGTTTCGGGAATCTAAATTCTTGCATGACTCGTCATTGTTGTTATAGTAATAATTGTTGTTGCTGCTGCTGTTGTTGTTACTGTTGTTGCTGTTGTTGTAGTTATTGACGTTGTTGCTATTTATAGCACGCTGGTCATTAAAGATTTTTTGTAGTTTCATTTTGTTTGGAATTTCCGATAAATCCTCATTAATCTTACTCTCGTCTAGTTCTCTATAATCCTCGATTCTCATTGGCTCAAAATTCAAATGATAAAATTTGCCGGAAGTTTGAAAAGGAGATGAAGAATTTTTGTTGTTGATTTCGATCTGTTTCTGTTTCTGCGCCTGCTTCCTTAGGTTGCTGAGCTTCATGGCCTCAAAGAACATCCGGCTGTTCTGACTGTCGGACAGAATTTTGAACTGCATCTTGCTCGGGGTGGCAGGGTTTGTGTTGTGAGGCGTATTTCTCTTCTGCAGCTTCTCATTGGCTGCTTCGTAGGCGTCCAGATCGTACGCTAATCTGAGAGAGAGGGAGAGAGTACAAACATAGAAGTTGTTTTGATAGAGTGGAAAATAATAATGGTGGAGTAAAAAAGAAGAAGTAGGAAATGAACAATAGAAGATAATTGCGCCTGGATCGATGATTGATGAGATGGAATTGTTTTGCAAAGGCGATGATGGCGCTCGCGATGATGGCCACTCTTAATTTTGCAATAGATCGAGAGCCATTTTTATGCAGTCAGACCCTTAAAATAACACGTGAACGGTCTATATCGCGCTGATACGTTATTTAATATTGATCACAATGGAAATTTCTGTGTGAAACTTGAGTTTTCAAACGAGAATTTATTAAAAAAAAAGTTTAAAATTTTAAACTTGAAAAATAATTATCGAAAGAATCGTTAACAAATTTACTTGAAGTTATGAGGTTTGAATGGAGCATTGTCCAGCTTAATCTGAATCTGATTAGCAAGTCTTTCACTATAAGCACTACCATTTCTTTCCTCAAACAACATTTTCTGTTGAACGTTCATGAAGACGGTGAGGCTGTTTTAGCGGCGATGATAGCCACTACTTCTAATATTACAGCTAATATATTCTAGCTGATAATGTTCTAGTGGCTACTGTAGTGGCTTCTACTGCTACTACTATGTATTTGGCTGGTGGTTTGGAAGCATTTGTTATGTAAATATGATATAACGTTTAATAGTAATATTAAATAAGTTTAAATATTATAAAAATTGAAAATTAAAATAAATTAATGCTATTTCTAAAGAATATTTTTCTAGAGAATGAATATTTTAGACCAAATCATGATTTCAAGTTAAACATGTACAACTCTACATTACACACACATATATCCTTTCACTTTAAAGGCTTTTAAAGTAGTTGAGAGATTACCAAAAAATGTTACACATAGTGCTACCGTATGTTGTGTTCATTATTTTATGTTATCGTCTTTTATTACATAATTAATATCATTTGTAGTAATAGCAGTAGTAGTAGTTGTTGTTGTAGTAGTAGTAGTAGTATTGTAGTAGTAGCAGCAGTAATCGCGGTAGTAGTAGAAGTAGTAGTAGAAGCTGCAGTAGTAGTAGTTGTTGTTGTAGTATTATAATATTATTTTCAGTACATTTTCATTCATGTATTTACGTAATTAAACTTTCAATAATTATTTCTGAAAAAAAATTTTCATTTGAGATAACGCAGACAGATGAATAAATTTCATCTCTGAAACTTTGATCCTTAAAAGAATGGCTGAGAAAATCTCAGTATTTCAATAGTTGAGGTTTTCCTGCTAAGTATTTAAATATTTCAATCTAATCGTAACCATTCTAATCCTAAAACATTTATCAGTTTATTAGTTAGTTAGTTCTCTTGTTGTTTCTAATTTATGAATCCACCATCCTTAAATAATCAAATAACAATTGAATTAATTTGTAATTCGTTTCGTACGAATGAGTTTATTTTAAGATATATTATAAAGTAACGAGAATCTTTTTTGATACGCACTGAACCTAGATTGAACCATTTAACGAAAAATGAATGAATGCAATGGATGAATGAATGAATGAAAGAATGAAGAGAGGAGTGAATGAATGAAGAAAATAAATGAATTTACATACAAATGGTTGAATGAATGAAACAACTTACTAATAAAAAAAAGTGAATTGAATGAAGGAATGAAATAAAATTGAATGAAGGACGCGATAAATAAATGAATGAATAAGTAAAAAAATATATGAATGAATGAATGAATGAATGTTTGAACAGATAAATGAAAGCAATATGGCGCAGAAAAACCTACCCGTTAATGTGCAGACATCAGTAGCTATAACATTAGAAAATCGTTATCCACCATATAAACAACCAAAAAAAAAACAAATAAAAAACTATTTACTTAATTTAATTGCTTAAATAAACATAATTATATCACTATAAACATATTATTATTATTTACCCAGAAAAACGTAAAAATGAAATAAGGTACTGTCACTTTTGCATTCACAGCTTAACAGGAATAGAAAACGCTGATGACGATGACGACGACGATGATGATGAGGAAAAGAAAGATGATGACGATGACAACGTCGATGAAGCTTCAGTTGTTATTGTACACACATCCACCTCTCCATCCACCCATCCAATCCAATCTGGTTTCATATCATCATTTCTTTCTACTGCTTGCTGCTTGGCCGTGCGTATGCGTATACGCTTTCATGTGTACGCACATGTGTACACTCAACAGAATGTACAAACACATATAAATACATCACGCACACATACTCACACACACATACATACATAGACAGACGTACATGTATGGCACACAACACTAAAAACAATATCACATGACTTCCTCGATGAATAGGCATAAATGTTTTCCCCACAAAACAAAATAACAAAACAGAAAATTATTAATGTTGCTATTATTATTATTAAATATTGATAATTATTATATAATATAAATAATATACGTCACATTATGGAAACTCGCGTGCACACACGCACACAGAATACTACATAATTTTGGTATATGTGTTGTCGCGTTTGTATCAAATTGGGTACAGTAAAAATGATGGTATTGCACTGTGTTGTATTAATTTGTGTATATTTTATGGTATGTTATAATATATAATTCGGCAGACAAAAATAGTAATGAGTCACATTAAGAGTCTATTTTTAGTACAAATTATAAATAAATATATATATATATAT
Organism: Helobdella robusta; assembly: GCF_000326865.2. Lineage (NCBI taxonomy): Eukaryota > Metazoa > Annelida > Clitellata > Rhynchobdellida > Glossiphoniidae > Helobdella > Helobdella robusta. Next base: position 1,233,008 of record NW_008704659.1, on the reverse strand, counting down.
ATATGTATATTGTATATATCATTGTTATATATATATATATATATATATATATAACAATGATAACATGAGCCAAATAGATGTTGAACATTTGTCTTACAAAATTTCGATTATTTAAAAAAATAATTAAACTTTTAATAATTAATTTAAAAAATTTGAACACGTAATAACTTAATTCAATTATTCTCTAGAGTTTTTTTTAATTCTTTAGTTAGTAAGTAGTTTCAATGAAAAGCGGAGTAGGAATTGAAATAAAGAACTCGACTCGAACGTTTAACATGAAATCGTTTGTCATATTCTATGTATAAGCTCTCGCAAATTACTCAAACACCCAAACTGTCGACATCATAGATATATATATACATATATATAACCATGGTCAAAATTATCCAGAATAAATTAAAAAATTATCAGACTTTATTGAGTTGTTTTAACATTTCATATTTGTTTTGTTACAATGTAATACGAATTTTTAAAAAATGCATCTCCCTGCTTTAGTGTTTTTGGTATTAGCACAGCAGTTAACGTTTATCTGTGTACAAATTTCAAATCCCTGGTTATTTTCTTATGATTAATTTACGACTGCGAAAAAATCTCGTTACAACATTGTTATAAATGGTTTAAATTTTTAAAATGATTAAAAATTTGGTCTTAAAATTTATATTTGCTTTTACTGCAAACAAAATAATTAATTTTTTATCATTTTAGATTTTAGAATTACTTTTATGATGGTTTTTAGTTAAAATTTTTTTATTAATGTTATTTATTTTAATTTTAAAATTAGATTCGGCCATAGACATAAAATTAAAATCGTCTTTAATATTCCAGATTAATATTAATTCAATTTAGAACTCTAACACAGCTATTAAAATAAAACTGTTTCAGATAGAAATAAATAAACTAATTTGTCACCACCAAATAATTGCAAAGATATAAAAATTCAATTTCAAACTCTAAATATAGACTTGAAATACGAATAAAGAAGCCGACAGGGAAAACAAGAGACTAACAAATTTATTTATAATGGACGATTATGAAGAGATGTCAGAGGTGGATGATGAATGTCGGGACGATGTGCACCTCTGGAACGAACCCCACATCAGGGTCGAAACCACCCTGGCCATATTGAAACCTGACGCCTTTGAACATCATGATACTATTGAGGATGTCATACTTACTAATGGATTCACAATTATACACGTTGCCTTAATGTTTTCATTTTATTTTTTGGTTTTTTGAAAATGTCAGGTTTTTTCAAATTTGAAAACGCTTCATAAGCATTCATACAAGTGTGGTTACTATAACATCATAAAATTTTAAATTATTTTTGATAATAATTATTCAATAAATTCAATAACAACAGTTATTTATCCAACTTTAAATTAAAGACACATTTCCCCAACTGAACGAAACTCCAGGAAAAGAGCATCCAGATGAGTCCAGAGCAGGTGACAGAATTTTACGTAAAGAATTCTGATCCCACTTACACATCGGACATGGTGAAATTTTATTCCTCTGGAATCAGTCGGGTGTTGTTACTAGCCAGGAAGAACGCCGTTCAAAGGTGGCTGACCATCATCGGACCCAAGAATACTTACATCGCTAAAGAAACACATCCAAAAAGGTACATGTGATTTTTCCAATATATAAATAAATATACAAAACTATTTTTTATAAAGTTTATATAGCTACCTAGCTTCTACTCAATTCGTTTTCGCAAATAAAAGTAACTTAATTTTGTTAGTTTGAGGGCACGTTTCGGCACGGATGACCTGAGAAATGCTGTGCACGGCAGTGAAAATCTCGAAGTTGCAAAAAGAGAGATAGCTTATTTCTTCTCCAATCGTATGATTTTGTCATTTTCTTCATTTTAAAACAATATTCACCGAGATGAAACTCATTTCAAAACTACCGTTAACAATTTTTCACGTGTTCATCTAACTTCACATCAAATATTTCAATAAAAAGGGATTTTAGAGCCACTTGTAACAGAAAAGGGTATGAAGAATTACTTAGCTCGTTTGGTTAACTTCACATTAATACAGGGCTTGAAAGAACTGTGCTACGTTAAACCGTCAAATCCCATGGTATAATACTAAGAATTTATTTCTTCAGGTTTATTGTATATTTATCAATAAAATGCAATGTGGTTGATATACCTCTGGAAAACACTGAAATGAGAATTTATATATAAATAAAAATCCTTTTTTTTTTATTCCAATCGATTTTTATCTTGAAATCAGACATGGCTGGCAGATTGGTTACTGGAGCACAATCCCAACAAGCCAGACGTCAATCCATCCATTTATTACGTGCAATGATGTTTTAGTGGAAGTTTATTCCAAATTATTTCATTTTTTTTATCACTTTTGTCTTTTTTATTTAGTCGAAAATCTGTTTCCCCAATGAATATTAATGTTGTATAGTAATTATTATCATCATCATCATTATTATTATTAAACTCATTGTTGTTGTATAACTTATTGAAAAAAGAAATCAATAAAGTTAAAATAAATTTTATTTTAAAACGTATAATTGTTTGGGAATATATATTATAATAATGATACCTATATATGGCAATAAATAATATTAAACATTTAATAACAATAACGCTTAAAATAATTATTTTAATATCAGCGAAATATCATTTATGACTCATCAATTGACTGATACAAATATTGCGAGATTATATCGTAAGAATTGAACTATAGAGCAGTTGAAATTTTACGCTGACCAGGAAGAAAGCTTTGCTTCATAGTCAATATTCATATCATGATACTACACCTTGGATATATATCCGTGAATACTATATACTGTACTATATATTGTATACATTTTTTGAAAAATCAGAAACGGGGTTCATAATATATTGATGAGTGGCTGTTGGTGTAGGTTTTTATTTTTTGCTTCTGCATGCAAAGTATGTACTAATGTTCAATGCTAAATAACTGTAGTAAGATTATGTGTGTACGTGTACGTACAAAAATACAATGCATGTATGTGTGTATGTGCATACAAGTAATAAACACAAGCAAAACATATGCAATGAGTGATTGTTTGCATTGTTATATATATTGAAATGCTCCCAGACGAGTAAGTATTGGATGGAATGTTGTTATTCAATGTGACGACGCTTCGAAAATTTTTAATTCTATTTGTGTGTTCGTCGTTTGTTCACTCGTTTGTCATCGTTCATTCATTCACTCTTCATTTCTTTCGTTCGTTCGCTCATTTATTTATTCAATGATTCATTCAACCATTCATTCATTCGAACTTTCCATCCTTCTTCATATTTCCTCATACATCTATCCATTCACCTAGTCCTTTATCCATCTACCCTTTAGAAATTCGACTTCGGCTTGGGCTTCGGAGGACATTTTGAAAGACTGAGTAGTCGAATGTTGCAATTTTCGTTAATGCTATCAATTTTTTAAGAATTCCAGAATGATAACTGAATTTTATTGTCACTCATCTAAATGGTTGATTATCAATCATTCATTCATTCAATATTGATTCACTCACTTACTCATTCAGTCATTACATTATAGACATGTATGGATGAATGTGCGCTCCTATTTTTGTCCTACGCATATTTTAAATGTCGTGCCTCTATGAACACATCAAAGTTTAATATGACATCATAAGGTTGTTATTATTATTCTTATTATTTTTTGTTATTGTTATTATTTCATTGTGAAGCTGTGATTGTTGTCTTTGATTTGGTGGTTCATTATTGTTACTATTAGTAATATTCAATCACTAAATTATATTTTTCCTTTCTTTATATAAGCTTATAGCAGTGATGATAGCACCGTAATTCTGTGTCTTATTTTCCGAATTAATTTTTTTTATTTAATTAAATTACCTATTTATTAATTCAATTAATTAATTTTAATTTCGTGGATTTTTAAAATAAATCTTCAAAAAATGGCGGACAAGCCTGGTTAATGATTTGGATTTTGTCTTATTCAAGTTTAAATTAATTTTTTTAAGTTGAAAATTTATTGTAATTAAGTTTGATTAGTTATATATTATGCTTGTGGGTGTGCGTGTTTGCATGTCTGTCTGTCTGTCCGTCCGACTGTCTGTCTGTCTGTCTGTGTCCGTGCCTGTCTGTGTGTCTGGCAGTGTGCGTCTTTTAAGTTTTTAAATGAATTAATGACCAATTAATGAATGGAAATGATGGAAGAATGAGTTAAAAGACAAATGAATTTATGGATGAATGAATGAATAAATGAATGAATGGATGGATGAATGAATGAATTTTTTTTAATTTTCTCAATATACCAGATGTCACGGAAGTTGAACAATTCGACAAATCGAAGTTAAAGAAGGTCAAGACGACTGAAAAAAATGTCCTGCCGACGAAAAAAGGTGAATACAAAATAAAATAATTGAATAATAATTAAAATAATAAATATTAATAATAATACAATATTATAATGTTAATATCGTATAGCTTGATGATGAATGATTTGTTTTGGATATATTTTTATGATGTTTACATTATCGTCTCATGGGAAATTTAAAATAATCAGTGTGCTTCTATCACGGTGGGGAGTTTATAACCTGATTAGAGCGTCTAATATATTCTTTTGCCAAGTTAGCTTTAAAATTAATTAGTTGTCTGCGCATATTATTTCATCTCCCAGTTTGTTCCACTCGTTGACAACTCTGCAGCTGATATTATATTAATGCTCCCTTGTTTTACTATTCATCTTAAGCTCAAAAAATTTTGCTGATTCCAAATTCTCCTTCATAGTGATGATTTTGTATGTCTGAATCAAATCTCCTCTTGTTCTTCTCTTTTCCAATGTTGTCAATCCACAAACTTTTAAGCTGTCTTCGTATGGCATACCGCGACACTCCTTTATCATTCTCGTTGTCAACTTTTGAATGTTCTCGAGCATACGTTTGTTCTTTTGTAAATCTGGATTCCAAAGCTGAACACAGTACTCCAACTTTTTTCCGTAAAATACCCTTAATTCGTATTCTTTCGAATACACTGCTAATATACACATGGCCATAGTAATTATTATTATAATTTTAATAAAATAATAATTTTTATAATATTTATTATTATAATAATAATAAAATTATGGGTTTAAAACTATTTACAAGATTTACAGGAGGAGAAGAAGGAAGCTCAAAAGGCGGCTAAGAAATAATTTCTAGATAATTATGATATAAAACTGATAATTAATATTTATTAAATAAATTACATAATATTAACAATAATTAGTGAAAATGTATTTCATTTGAACAAAAACTTCTTATAGATGTTTATTTCAAGTGAATTTTTGTCTAAATTTTTTGAGAATTTTTAAAACTTGAAAAAAGGCTGCCATTTTATCTAAATTGCATTTAAAAACATATTAATAAAAAAAATATTTGAAAATATTTTCATTCTTTTAAAAATAAAAAAAAAAAATAAAAAACCAATTCATTATATAGTATTGTTTATTGAATAAACACCAAGTATACAATTACATTAGTATGTATGAATGTGTGTGTGTGTGTGGTGTGTGTGTGTGTGTGTGTGTGTGTGTTTGTGTGTGTGTGTGTCTACTGGCTTAGTTCGTTACGCTTTGACGGGCCCGTATCAGAATGTTGTATTTACAACATTACAAATAATAATAATAACAATAAAATAATAATAATTTTATTATTGTTGTTATTAACATGCATTCATCCTCTTTGTTGTGTGAGGTTGTTAATTTGAATAAGCATTGCATTAAAAATGAATGGATGTAGTTTGTCAAAACTTCGAAAAGTCATTTTAAAAACAAAACTTATTTGTCATTTGAAAATTTTAGAAATAAACTTTGTTTTCCGTTGGTCAGGTGATGCTTTGATTGGTTTGGTGATTGTTGATGAAGTTATCATTATTTTGCCTCATCAGTCGTTATTTGCAATCATCAATCATCATTATTTACGTTCACCATCATCACTTTTAAATTATCAATGTCTTCATTCTAGATAATTTATTATCATCATCTATCCAAACCATCATCATCAATTTAGATCATCATCATCATCATCATCATTTTAAATCATTATCATCATCGTTATCATCATCATTATCATCATAATTTTAAATTATTATCATCATCATTATTATTATTATTTCATTAACAAATTCATTATCATAATCTCACTTACAAACCATCACAATCATAATCGTCATCATCACAATCATCATCATCATCACCACCATCACAATCACCATCACAATCATCATCATCATCACCACCATCACAATCATCATCATCACCACCATCACAATCATCATCCTCACCACCATCACAATCACCATCATCGCCACCATCACAATCATCATCAACGGCGTCATCATCATCGTCATCATCATTCTCACTGATGTTAATTATGACAATATTATGTCTCCTAGAAGAGAGCCGGCAGATTGTGATAATCTCACATTGTACTACTATGATCCTTATTTTATTCTTCTCAGTAAAAGCTGTAGTTGTAGTTAAAAAGGTAGTAGTGGCTGTAGTAGTAGTAGTAATAGTAGTAGTAGTAGTAGTAGTAGTAGTAGTAGTATTAGTAGTAGTAGTAGTAGTAGTAGTAGTAGTAGTAGTAGTAGTAGTAGTAGTAGTAGTAGTAGTAGTAGAATATTTAAACTTCTAAACACTTCCTTATCGAAGCTTTCAGAAATTTTTTTTTTCAAATAATTAAACTAACAACAGTAATTATCATGTCTATCATTATTATTATTATTATTATTATTAATATATTATTATATAATTATGATAGTAATTATTATTATCCGGCTTGAAAACTTAATGAATGTTTTGGTGTCCACATGACTCAAGCAGAGTAAGTATCCCGTGATGCATTTTCGGCAGCAAGATTTTAGACTCAATTTTTAGGTTTAGTTTAATCAATTTTGATTTAATTTTTTATTAATTTTGTTTCTGATATTTGTTATTTTTTCCCCTTTCTCTCTCTCTCTCTTCTCTCTCTCTCTTTTTCTCTCTTTCTTACTATCTCTCTGTTTATTCTGTCGGTAATTCTTTTTCTGTTTTTCTCTCTCGTTCCACAGTTAAGTTTTTTCCAATTTTTTGCCTTTCTCTTTCTCTGGTTCAACTTTTTTCTGGCTCTCTCTCTCTTTTTCTCTCTCTCTTTCCATCTTCAGTTTTTCTCTACTCTTTATCAAATCCTCTCCGTGTTTAATCTTGCATTGTATATTTGTATATAGACGAGACACATTAGACGAAACATAGACATGAGATTGTATATTGTCCGTCCTTTGCGATGATAAACAAAAGTAATTATACGCTTGTCTACTAGTTATCAAATGAAGATCATTATATTCATCATCGTCGTCGTCGTCTTTATCATCATCTTAATCAACATCTTCATCATACTATTCTCTCTTTCTCTCTCTCTCTCTCTCTCTCTCTCTCATTATTTCATTATAATTAATTGACAGCAAACTCAAACAGGATATGTGTGTGTGGTGTGTGTGTGAATGTGCAAATATGTTTGTATAATTGTATATGTGTATAGGTATGTGTTTGTTTGTATGGGTGTGTGTGTGTGTTTGTGTGTGAGTGTACGTGTGAATGTGTTTGTATATGTGTATATGCATGTGTTTGTATGTGTACGTATGTGTGTGGTGTGTGTGTGTGTGATGTTGTTTGTGTGTATTAGTAAGAATGTGTATTGTAGTACTTTCCAAACACACACACACTCACACACACACACACACACACACACACATGATATGTTTATGTTTGGGTTAAATGTTTGTTTATATTATTATCTTAAAGCGCATGCATATTATTATAACTGTTTGTGTTAGACGGTTGCATGGTGTATTTAAGTTTAACTTATTATAAATATTATTACTAACATTATTTTAATCATCAGCTTCATTGTTGTTGTTGTTTATTGTTGTTGTTGTTGTTGTTTGTTACTGTTGTTGTTTGTTTGTTGTTGTTGTTGTTGTTGCTGTTGTTGTTATTCTTGAAATAACACAGAAAGTCATAAATAACCTAATAATATTAATTAGGGAACAATTCTGAAAACATTGTTATTATTATTATTATTATGTATGAATGTATCTGCATGTGTGTGTGTGTGTGTGTGTGTGTGTGCGTGTGTGTGTATACCTGTGCGTGTGTGTGTCGTTTGTGTGTGTGTGTGTTTTGTACAATCCGATTTCGTAGCATTCCATCCATCCATTCATTCATCCATTCATCAATTCGATATATAATACACATTGTGAGTGAAACATTGCATACGAATTCAATCAAATAATATGGCTGGTCCGGTCTATACAGTCTGAGTCACACACACATTGTATGTATGTATGTATGTATGTATGTATGTATGTATGTATGTATGTATGTATGTATGTATGTATGTATGTATGTATGTATGTATGTATGTATGTATGTGTGTGTATATGTGTGTATGTGTGTATGTATGCGAAGCAGCTTAGTTGGATGCAAGCGGACCTATGAATAGGATGATCTCATAGCGCATTGATAGCCAGCCTCCTTGCTGACGCTGTTGAGTTGATATGATGCTGTACATTTTAACGCTGGGCATGCATATGAACATTAAATATCTGAAAAAAGGAGAGAAACAGAGAAGAAAGAAAAGAAAGAGACAAAAAAGGAAAAGTTCAGAGAGAAAGAGAGAGAGAGAGAAAGAGAAAGAGAGAGAGAGAGAAAGAGAGAGAGTTAATAATAAGCAAATGAACGAATGTAAAAATTTACAATTGTCTACATTTTGTTAGCGTTTTCGCTTAGTCGGAAAAATATTTG
>NW_008704659.1:1111994-1221994 GCF_000326865.2 Helobdella robusta | reverse complement strand
AGAAGATTTAATTGTGTATTTTTGTTTTATTATTTAGAATAAAATAATTTCAATTCATTTATCGTTTCTTCATTCCTTCATTCATTCGAAGCTCTCTTTGAGGTGTGAGATTTTAAAAGTGGGTTTTATGTTTCATTTTGTTTGTGGTAGATAAATGACTGATAAAATACAAAAATAATTTATTTATTTGTTAATAAATAAGGAAATTTATAAATACGTAGCTTATACTTAATATTTTATTTTTAATAAATTTTTCATTAGCGCGTCTTTCTTAATATTTAGTGACGTTCTCTTCTGTTTTTAACTTTGTTAGATAACTCAAGTCATTAAATTAAATTAAACCAATCGGAGAGTTACATTTTTCATCATTTTTCAGAATTATTTGCGACAAAATGATAAATAAAAAATATTAATACGGCGCGATTCGTGAAAACGCACGCACGCACACGGGAAGACACAGGAACAATCACACAGACATTCGACAACACATCCAACGCAACACATTTGCATTTACGACCGCAGCCGCCTCAACAGCAACAGCAACTGCAACAGTTGCAGCAACAGCAAGAGACACAACATTAATTTGGAGGCAACGAAACCTACATAGGCGTAAATTATACAGACACAGACGCACACAGACGCGCAAATACACACAAACAAAACTACAGAGACAGACTTATAAATTTTAACAATATTCACATGAATACCTACATGAACAACAATATACGTGCAATTTTATATGCAAACACACCAATATTACTTATAACTTACTTATAAAGATGCATATATAACTCACACGCGCACACGCACAGACACACACACACACATACATACAAAACAACAACAAAATTACACATACATACATACAAAACAACAACAAAATTACTCATACATATATGCAAAATGAATGAGGCTATTCAATCAATTTTTCTGATGCTGTTGCTAGCCGGATGCAGACGTATGTGTGTTGCTCGCGTGTGTAATTAACAACAAGAATAAGAAACTTTATTATTAGTATAATTATTATTATCATTATAATTATAATTATTTTAAAAACAATTAAGGCTGAAATTAATTAAGATAGCTAAGGTACTAAAGACGATGGTAATAATCGGGCTATGTAATTTAGATGAAACTTATGATGATGACAACGACGACGACGATGATGATGACGTTGATGATGAAGATGATAATGAAAATGATGATGAAAATGATGATGAAGGTAATGGTTATGATGATAAAGTTTGTGGCATTGATTAAAAGTTTGTAAGAATAATTTAGGGACAATGTTTTCGAAAAGTTTCAAAGTTTCTTCATATTTTTTCAATTGGTTCATTAAAAATTATTGTTAAGATTAAAAATGTTAATTAATTTTAAAAACTACTGTGATTACATTAAAATTTATTATTTTAAATTATTTATAGTTTCTGAAAGATGTCTGACACAAAACCAGGTATGCGTCTATTGAGTCACTCATTTATTTTTTCGTTCATTTATTCACTCATTTTTCGACTATTTATTCATTCATTCATTCATTCATTCCTGCTTTTCATTCCTTTGTACATTCTTTAGAGTTTATTCATTCATTCGTTCGTTCGTTCGTTCGTCATGTGAGCATAGTCTTCATGCTAATTCATTCACGTACGATTATTGCAATTCTAGTATTCGTGTGTGTATAAATGTATGAACTTGTCGTCAATTTTTTAAATCAAGTGCAGAATAAGAGAATAACCTTGAACTTTTATTTAATAAACAAATTTATTAATTTATACGAATATTCATAAACTAATTAATATGCAAATTTATCATTTTATTTATTAAGATATGTCTGAAGTCGAGAAATTCGACAAGAGCAAGTTGAAGAAAGCCGAGACTGCCGAAAAAAATCCTCTGCCAACCAAAGAGGGTATGTGTCTTTCTGTCTGCGTGTCTGTCTGTGTGCGTGCGTGTCTGTGTGTTTGAATTACATTCACTTAGAAAAAAGTTTGAACATCTTTTTTCTCTAACGTATGCCTAAAAATTTTCTGGCATTTATTGTATGAGTTGTATTTTTTGAACCGCGTGTTTATATAGCTAGAAGTTTGTTTATTTACAGCCAGACATCCACAAAATATCATTTTATTTGTTTTTCTAACTTTTTCTCTTCAACTCCCGAGCAGATATCACTAAAGAGAAAGCAGCCGAGAAATGATTGCGAGAAGACTTTACTAAACATTTTTTTACGTTTTATTCCTTCTCTTTTTGATATTTTTTACTCTTGGTAGACATTAAATAATAAATTTTCCAACCAGAAAAAAATTTGTTTCGTAATCTCTACATAAATAATTGAAAGTAGGTAACAGTGATGAATGGATTTCATGCAGCTGGATACCTTAATGTACTAATCCATTAGGAACATTGTTATAAAGAGACTTTCGAAATAAAGTAAAAATGGACTTGTTAAAGTTAATAGTGTTCTTATTTTCACTCCCATTTTTGGTCTCCTAAGCTACAAGAACCAGGAGTAGCCGTCTTCCTGTTAATTCCCTGCTCCCTCGTAACTATTATGAACCACGTTAAAATAGATGGAAACTTCAAAGAACAGCGTACAGGCAGCCAGTAAGTTACGTGTAAATATCAACATAATTTTGAACTGAAAAAAACACTGCATAAGTTGCATAATTAGAAAGTTTCATTCCTACGCAAGATGGTTCACAGGGTGGTCTTCTATCGGAAAAATTATTAGAAACTCCGGTTTGTTTGTTCGTTGTCCTCCTAAAAAGACTTCCACACTTTTCAAATCCGGTGATGTTAAAATATTCTCAAAGATACAAGAATAATTAATAAGTATTTACTGGAAAATTTAGAATAAATAAATAAAACAACGTTACTTCTAAGATTTTGTGTGTGTGTGGTGTAGCACCAGCACAAATAACTAAATTTATCATGACTGTATATGTACAGTTTTAATGTAGTTAAGTCCGTAAGGAACAACGCCCAACGGCATTTAAATTGGTTTCACATGTCCTTTGCAAGTCAGATGTTGCATATGTAGGTACAAAATTTTTACATTTCACGACAACACTATAATATTTTTCGTGTTCAACATAGATTCGATCTTAAAAATATGAATCCGTTTGATTAAAATAACATTTCATATCATTTCTATATCATCCAATGGAGATCTTCATACCTAAACATCTAAGGGTTTCAAACATTTTGAAGATTAAAAAGCATGAAAGGTACGATACTTGAAAGATATAAATAAACTCCCTGGTGGGTTTTATTCAAGAATGTTGATTAAATGGCATTTGAAAAAACGCATATACACGCACGTTCACAAACACACACACACACAAAACTATATCATCCAGTGATTTATCCTTAAATTTCTTGTACATAAGTTTCGATAACTTTAAAAAATTGAGATGACCATCTGTGCTTAGCCAGCATTTTATGAATACATACGGTTATATATATCCAATCTTTAAAAAACTTACACTTGGGTTTGCGTCATAGAGAAGAATGTTCTTCAGTTAAGTTAGTACACATTTTCAACTGGCTGATTATAAATTGATGTTTTTTTTAGCGCATAAACCATTTTTAAAAAATCATATGACATTGGTAATATTAAACATTTCAATAAATCTCAGAACATGATATTTTTAATTGATATGGGCCAATCTTATTCTTCCTATTAGCATTATGTAAAAACTTTTCTGGATGCCTTGACGTTCACACTCGTTGTATTTTAACAGTTCAGAGGCAAATAATGTTTCCAGGCCATATATATGGATATAAATAATATATTATATCCATGATCCCAATGCTTCCATGTTAACGTTTAGTTTATGTAACATGTTTTCATTTTTTATGTGTAATTCAATGTCTCCAAAATTATAAATTAAATTACCCCATGAAATAAAAAAATGTCTAATATTGAATGAAATAAATAAAATTAAAACTATAATAATTGGTTTGATGTCTTAGAAATCGTTAATTGACATCTAAATGACTAATTAAACAAAATTTGGATGTTTTAAACTAGATTTTAATCATTTAAATTAGTCTAAGTAAAATTATACCAAGATCACCTCTACATGTCTTGAAAAAGGAAGAATGATCAAAAGATACCTCAAACAGCGCATCACTATCTCTCATTAAATTCACTTTTAACATTTTTCAGCATCCTTGTTTATCGGTGTTTATAAAAATTTTTTTTAAGATAATTTGGCATTTTTAAGGTTTTAATTGGGAAATTTAATTAAACACTTGTTAAAAAAAATGGCCAAAGAATACGATCATTTGTTCAAATTATTAATCATCGGAGACAGTGGTTAGATTTTTTCTAATGTTATTATTTTTCTTTCTCCTTTTTTCTTAATTTTTATTTTTTATCATTTAATTTAAACATTAAGTTAATTAAATTAATTAATTAAAAATTATCTTATTTTTTTTCTCCCCATTTATTTATTTGCTTGATTTTGTGTTTAATTTTTAATTTTTTTTAATAATATTTATTTTTTATTCTGATAACAGAAAAATAATATTATAAATTTTAATTTTACAATAATTTAGTATTTAGTTTTCCTTTTAGTAGTTTTCAAAGTAGAGTTGACAGAATTAAAATTTCTCTTTTATTTCATTTCATGATGTTAATAAAAGTAAAAACATAATTATGACTAATTATTTTTTCTCCAGGAGTTGGAAAAAGCAGTTTATTAGTTAGGTTTGCTGACAACACGTTCACAGGTTTATTTTGAAAGTGTATAATTATAATTCTTTGGTCTCTAATAATTTTGGCATAATTTGTTAATAAAATTTATTTGTAATGTGTCATTTTTTAGTTTGCTTAGGTTAATAGGACTAAGCTTAGAGTAAGACTATATGTGGCTGATTTATTTGAAATAATAAATCAATTTTTTTAATAAATCATAAATAATTGTTTTTAATTATTGCTGGATAACTAAAAAATTAATTAATTATATTAAAATTGTCTCTTATTTAACGCTGAACTCGACAGGCTCTTTCATAACGACGATAGGAGTTGATTTCAAAATCCGAACAATCATCGTCAACAATGAAAGAGTTAAACTACAAATTTGGGACACAGCAGGGCAAGAAAGATTTAGGACCATCACATCTACGTGGGTTTTACTCTCTCTCTTTCTTTCTCTTTCTCTCTCTCTCTCTCTCTCACACACACCCACATACACACACACATAGAGAAAGTGAAAAAAGAGAAACATATGCACACAGAAACACATATACAATACATACACACAGAAATCATGCACATATATGTGTATCATTTATTCATGTTTAATTTCATTTTTTATGTTTCATATTAGTTTCATATTTAACATATTTTTGTTTATTTATTAGTTTAAATATTGTTTCAATCCTGTTTGAAATATGAATTCAGTTGTTTCGTTAAATGAAAAAATTTTTGTTTTCAAAATTAAAACAACGACCAAAATTTAAATTAATTTTGTAACTTTTACATGAGTTTAACATTATTATAAATAAAGGAGCTAGTGAAGTATGGGGTGAAATTTATAGAATTTTGGCCTTTTTTATGTAGCTTATGATTAATCTTTTAATTTGTTGTTAAGCTTATTAAAATTATTGACTGATACATTAAATTATATGAGAAGTATCTCTAATTATATAAATGTACAAAGTATAAATCTAATTTAAAATGATATTCTGAATGGTGTTTCATATGATATTTTAAAATGTACTCTAGATGTTACTTCAAATGGTAAATGGTATTTTAAAGAATAATAAAAAAAAAATTAAATTCTAAAAAAGGTACTACCGAGGCACACACGGGGTACTAGTGGTGTATGACGTAACAAGCGGTGAAACCTTTGCCAACATTAAGAGGTGGCTGCAAGAGATCGATCAGAATTGTGATGTCGTCAACAGAATATTAGGTATGCTTTGTTTTTTTTATGCTAATTTGTTTAAATATCTATCTCTATTTTATCTCTGTCTGTCTGTCTCTGTCTCTATATTTATCTAAACTATCAATTATCCATCTTTTTATTTTTTCCTTGTCAGTCTGTCTGTTTATGTCTCTCTATCCATATATATCTATCCTGTCTATCCATATATATCTATCCTTCAATCAACCATCCATCTTTTTTATTTTATTTATTTTAATTTTTTTTATAAATTTTCTAAAGTTGGCAACAAGGATGACAATCCAGATAAAAAAGTCGTTTCGACTGAAGATGCCCAGGCATTTGCTGACCAGATTGGTATCAAGCTGTTCGAGACAAGTGCTAAAGATAACAAAAATGTTGAAGAAGTATGTGTCTGTATGTGTGTCTGTCTGTTTGTCTCTGTCTGTCTGTGTTTTGTGTCTGTATGCCGGTCTTTTGCTTTGGTATCTAGTTTTTTAAATCAAGCGCCTAAGTAAACAATGTTGAAGAAGTATGTGTCTGTATGTGTGTCTGCCTGATTGGTTGTTTGTATGTCTGGCGGTTTGTCTATTTGTTCGTCTGTCCAATTGTGTTTGTCTGTCGGTCCGTGTTCGTTTGTGAGGGTATGATTTTTTGTGTGTTTCTGAGTTTATGTTTCTTAATTTGGGGTCAATCAGTTGGAATTAAGTGCTGAAGATCAAAATGTTGAAGGATTGTCTGTTTTTGTTTGTGCCAGTGTGTGTATGTATGTGCGTGTCAGCCAGTCAATCAACCAACCAACTAACTAACCAACCAACTTGTCAGTCAATCAATCGCGACTGAACAAGCAAACAACCAACCAGCAAATCAAACATCTCACAATCAGTCGCCCAACCAATCAGCTAACTGGCCAATCCTACAATCGCCCAACCAATCAGCTAACTGGCGAAACCCACAATCGCCCAACCAATCATCCTACCAATCAATCGTTCCATCAATCATCAATCAATTCTTCAACCAACCATTCAACTAATCACAGATGTTTATGGCGATCACTGAATTGGTATTGAGGTCGAAAAAGGAACAGCAGACGAGAATACAACAGCAGGGCGGGGATACGGTCAAACTAGGCACCAAGTCCAGCAAGTCCAAGAAAAAATGCTGCTGAATAATTATGATTAATTATAATTAAATATAATAAATTAACATAACTAATATGTACACTTATATATTTATTTATTTATTAATTCATTTATGATGGTACAAATGTTTTAAATTTATTACGTTATAATTTAATATTTATTATATTATTATTTTATTATTGTTATTGTAGTTGCTATTATTATTATTATTATCATAATTATTTTTATGATTTATAACATAATAATGTAACGTAACATTATATTTGTTTAATTTTCGTAACGTTACGATAATGCTACGACTACTACTACTGCTGCTGCTACTACTACTACTGCTACTGCTACTACTACAACTATTACTACTACTACTACTAATAATAATAATAATAATAATAACAATAATGCCACTGATAATAAAATTTTAGTTATTTAAGACATACTCATTTATGTATTATCATTTAAGAGTGATTTACAAATTTGGCTCACTGTTACAATAATTATAAGTAAAGTTGCGTGTCTTTATATGTTTGTGTGTGTGTTTGTGTGTGTGTGTGTGTGCGAGCGCGTATGCTCATTGTTATAATTAAAAGATTCGAACATTTCTACCTATATTTTCTTGAAATAATAAAAATGAAGTAATTGCCCTTTGTATTGTGTTAGCAATTATTCATTATATATATCATTCGTCACTACTATGTCAATTTAATCATTTTAATCATTATTGCTATTACTGTTGTTTTCTTTACTGTTGTTATTATTGTTGTTGTTGTGGTTGTTGTTTTTGTTGACATTGTTATTATTATTATTGTTATTTAATTTACTTAATGTCTCCTCCACTCGTGTATTAAATATAGTGATTAATTTCTGCTGCTGCTTTTAATAATAATAATAATGATTATTATATTGTATTATTATTATTACTATTATATATAGCATCCACATTTTTATTTACATAGTTCTCGCCATTGCTAATGATTCTGTCATAATTATTAGGCGTTATTATTATTTTTATTATTATAATTATTATTACTATTAATTTATTTCTATATTTCCTAATACTGCCATTATTATTATTGATGGTATTTCTAGCGAGGCTTTTAACGAGGACTGAATTGGTGAAGAAGTTGGAGGATAATTTATTATTTTTATTCGGTGGTTTCCGGTTTATTTTACCTAATTATAACCTACGTAACTGTTATATTATTAATATTAATTATATCAATTATAATAATTATCAATATTTTTTTATTTTAATTTATAGCAAATGAATGAATGTACGTATATATGTACAATGATAAGTAGTGACTATTATTATTTGTCGTTTTTCCTAATATTATTATTATTATTATAATTATTATTATTAATGCATTTCTGGATATGATTATTGCCGTTATGGTTGTTGATATCATTATTATTATTATTATTATTGTTGTTGTTGTTGTTGTTGTTGTTGTTGCTGTCGAGGAAAATAATTATTGATTTTTATTGAATTTCCATGACTTATCAACTTAGATGGAACGAGTCTGTTCATTGGCTACTGATTGCTTTGAACTCTAATAAAAACAATAATAATAATAGTTATTATTATTATAAATAATAATTATTATTATTTTAAATAATAATTATTATATTTTTATTAATACTCTTACAAAACTTGAGTAATATTACTTCTGTTGAAATTTCTTCCATATCATCATCATTATCGTCGTTATTCATATTTGTAATTTTAGTAGAGCAATTAATTAATTAATTCATTCATTCATTAAATGATTAATACATGCTCGGACGGATTAACGGATGAATTAATGCACGTGTTTGAATGCTTTCGCAATTAATAATTAATTAACTAAGTGAGTAATTAATTAAGAAAGTGTTTACAAAATTAATTAATTAGATAATTAATTAGATTGCCTTTATAAAAATCATTCCTCTCTTATGTAAATTTTATTACCATACTGGATTCAACTACACATTCATAATTTATATATATTCGCTACAGTTACAACATAAATTATACTATTAATAATAATATTATTATTATTGTTGTTGTTTTTGTCGTTAATAATATTTTTATTATTGTCGTTATTGATATTATGGTTATAGGCGTTTTATTACTTCGACAATTAGTGTATGACTATTATTATTATTATTATCATTATTATTATTCGGTTTTGGCATTTATTTCTTTTGTAATAATTATTACTATTGATGTTATTATTATTGAATTTATTATTATTTAATTAATTTTAACATTTTATTGACATATTTTATTTTGATTATTTTTGATTTTACTGGTTTTCTCTGAATAATAAAAGAGTTTACATTATTATTATTATTTTAAAATAATGCATTTCAATGTAACACTCTTCACCCATCTGTCTCGATTATTTATTTCGTTTTGTTTTTATTTTATTAATATTGTTGTTAACATTATTAATATTATTCTATTATTATTATTAATAATAATTTTATTATTGTTGTTGTTTATTATTATTAATATTAAAAATAAATTAAACTAACTTGAAATTACTTGCAATTAAAACAATGTCAAATCATGAAATACCTTAGATACATTTATATGCTTGTATATTTTACATATGTATAATATAATCATATATATATATATATATATATATATATATATATATATATATATATATATATATAATTCCAATACACTCAAAATCATTATCGTTTCGTTATCAGTCGAAATAATTTTTCATCTGGTTATGGATTAATAGTTTTCGGTTTTATATATATATTTATTTATTTATTATATATATTATTATGTATTTGGGTCGGTTCTATTTTTAGGCTGTTTCTGTCTGTTTCTCTCTTTTTTTCTTTCTCGCTCTCTCTATTTCTCTGTTTCTCGTTCTCTCTCTCTCTCTTTGTTTCTCTCTCTCTCTCTCTCTCTCTCTCTCTCTCTCTCTCTCTCTCTCTCTCTCTCTCTGTTTCTCTCTCTCTTTTTTTATATATATTTGTAAATATATGATATAAATGAAAATATTACATTTAAATTTGCACCTCCGTAATGTTTATTTATCTATAGTTTTTTCCTAGGTTTACTTGTTCACTTCTTCTGAACTCTCATGCAATTGGTTATTATTATTGCTCTTATTATATTATATATATATATATATATATATATATTATGAATAAACATATATCTTTGGTTATTGCTTCTAATTTAGACATAATTTTTAATAAATTTAACTATTTTTTCATTTAATTGTCTTTTTTCATTAAAAAATAAATTTAATAATCAGAAATTTGGAATGAGTTGAAATTGAAAAGAATTGCGATCAATGAGTGCCGAAAAAAAATTTGAAAATATACTCTTAAATTTATTCCTAACTTTCAAAATAAAACATGGAGAACCGGGGTATCGATCCCCGTACCTCTCGCATGCTAAGCGAGCGCTCTACCATCTGAGCTAGTTCCCCTGTCATTAATGCTGTGCAATATTTCTATTTGAGTTTTATTAAGACAATGAAGCCATATGAAAAAAGTGTGGTTTCCTTTGTTAGTTCGTTATTTTGTTCTTTCGTTCGTTCGTTGAATAAATTTGCTACCGCGTGGTCGATCTCTTTGATTACCAGAGGTGGAGCGTCAAAACCTTTCTTGTTCATCAAATTAGTTTTAGTTAGAACAGTAACAATATCGTTCTTCGTAACGGTTTTGTTGAATTTTTTTTTATGTTCGTTGTTGTAAAGATGTTTGGCCGGTGACATAGGCACGTAGAAATTTTATTTGCTTCTTAGCCCCCCTGAAATTTAAAAATTTCAAAACTCTTCAAATTTCGGCCTACCCCGTCAACGCTGTCATCTCCAAGTTCATTCTTCTTTTAGGACGTATAACTTTATTAATCCGATAAGCAGAACCATATATATATATAATTTGTGTTTCTTTTTCCCAAAACAAGGCATGACGGCCTCGAAAATTTTAAACCTTATTTTGTATTTTCGGGCTCTGTCGTTAGTTTGAATGAACGAGAGTCCGGATCAGGTGGGTAGGAAATGAAATATAGATGACACGAGCTCGCCATTTCTTCCTTTGTTTCTTCTCAACTTCTCAACAAATTTTTATATTTAGTGGATTTCGACTGTGAGATACTTTTCTATGTACCTTCACAATCCCCTTTAATGTGTCTTTAAGCCCCAAAGTCAAACTATCGCATATTAAAGAAACAGCTTCGTCTCCAATGGAAAAATTGAACATGAGATAGAGCATAAGTTCACAGAACTTCTTAAAAGAAACTCAAAGATGAACGCTTTTATTTATCTCCCGATAGACGACAATAAAAATATTTGATTTTATTTGACTTCGAAAAAGATGATGATTATTTATATTAAAGAAAGAAATTATTCAACAGGTTTTGGATAAAGTGATACACTGAAATATATTATCATAAAACTCAAACCGACTAAAAATTAATTTACGCAAATTATATTTTAATTTATGATAATTATATGTCCATTTATTCCTCCTCTTCCTCCTCCTCTTCCTCTTCGTGATGTTCTTCGTGCTGTTCTTCAGCGGGGGCATCCTCCTCAGCCCCGTCCTCCTTTCGTTTCAATGTATCTTGCCCCCATTCGGGCTTGCCTTTCTGTAATAAATCATTAAGATAATTTATGTTAATTATATGTTAATGTATTTCTCGACTCTATTTTAACGTATCTTGTTCCCATTTGGGTTTGCCTTTCTATGATAAGTCGTTGAGTATTGTAATGCTTAGGCTTCATTTTAAATATTTTATGTTAATTTATTTTTCAACCTTATGTTCATTTTATTCGTTTTATTCTTCCTAATGTGTCGTGTTTTCACCAAATATTAACCAAATGGTATAATTTCCATTTAAACTTGCAGATGTAAGGTGGAGAAATCAAAAGTGTGCTTTGTTATCAGTAACAAAATTTGGAAAGTAACAAATGAACGAACGAATGAACGAACGAACGAACGGACGGACGAATGAATGAATGAATGAAAGAATCAATCAATCAATCAATCAATCAATCAATCAATCAATCAATCAATCAATCAATCAATCAATCAATCAATCAATCAATCAATCAATCAATCAATCAATCAATCAATCAATCAATCAATCAATCAATCAATCAATCAATCAATCAATCAATCAATCAATCAATCAATCAATCAATCAATCAATCAATCAATCAATCAATCAATCAATCAATCAATCAATCAATCAATCAATCAATCAATCAATCAATCAATCAATCAATCAATCAATCAATCAATCAATCAATCAATCAATCAATCAATCAATCAATCAATCAATCAATCAATCAATCAATCAATCAATCAATCAATCAATCAATCAATCAATCAATCAATCAATCAATCAATCAATCAATCAATCAATCAATCAATCAATCAATCAATCAATCAATCAATCAATCAATCAATCAATCAATTAATTAATTAATTAATAAACTAACGGCTTCGCTTTCTTCAAGAGCGTATTTTGATTGGCCGGTTGACTTCAGGTTGTCACGGAAGGCTGAGCCGAGCTTGCTCTTGACTTCGGCGATTTTTGCGAGTCTGGATTTTAATTATTAATATCATTATCTATAATTATTATTCATTATTGTTATTATAACTGTTATTTCATAATTTTTAAATATTACAATTATAATTTTTTTAGAAGTATTTTTATGGATGGCCTTTTGACTTTGCTCGCCTTTCTTAAATAAAAATTGTTTTACTTTTTTTATTCAACACCACAAGCAACCAATACATAGTAGCTATGCTACCTTATATAATTAGCTCATTCGTTCATCCAATCTTTCCATCGATCCATCTATCAAACATAATGAAATCTCCACAAATCTCGAATACCCCCCTTCAAGAGAGGGGCACCATGGGACTTTACACTCCCTCCCTCAATGAATATTTTTGTTATTGATAAGAAAAATTGGTTAGTTTTTCTTACTTTTGTTCAGTTTTGGAAACTTTTTTCAATGAAGGCTTGACGCTGTGTGAATGAAATTAAATTTGGTCTAGAGGATAAATTTTCGTAAACTTTTCAAATGAAAGTGAAAAATAAAAAATGAATAAAAAAATGTTTTTATTTAATTTAATTTGACGTCAGCGCGTCACTCACAAATGTCCTTTGATGTCGTTGACGATGATGTTCAACTCGTTGATCTGAAAACATTTTTCGTGTAGTAGCACATGTGAGGGTCATTTAAAAATTAAAAATAAAATCCTTTTAACAACTATTCAACTTTCTTTCATTATTTATTTCAAAAGCGAACCATTAACCCAAATTTAAAAGTTTTCTAATTAAATTTAATTCAATAAGTTTAATAAATATTCAATAAATTCCATAAATTAATTTTGAAATACGTAGAAGAAATGGCGCCCTCGAGGTTATCATCTATCCTACTAAATTTTATTTCAAACCTTCTTGGTCCAAACCCTCGTTCATTGAAACAAACGACCAAGCCCGAAAGATACAAAATAAGATTGGAAAACATCCTCACACCACCCACCTCAAAGTCAAGTTTCCTCAACTTGAACTCCCAATCATATTTCTCCTCCTCCAGTTTGCAAGCTGCTTCGTAATATTCCCTAACTTTCCTTTCCAAAGAATCTGTTTTATAAATTTTATAAATAAAAAAAATTATAAAAAAATTTTATAAATAAAATTTTAAAAAAAGTAGGGCTCGTCCGGGATTTGAACCCGGGACCTCTCGCACCCAAAGCGAGAATCATACCCCTAGACCAACGAGCCAGCTGTTATGTTGGCGCCAAACAGTTTTATCGCTTTAACAAATGCTTGCTTATGTGCATTCATGACCGAATTAGACACGTTTAAACAATTCTCACTCTTGCCAGTCACCATCAGTTCAAAGTAACGAAGTAGTTTTTAATTAAATTAAGTTTTGTATTATGTTTTTTGGTTAATATATAGTTAAAGTTCAATGGATGAAGCCACGTGGAAGTGTGAAAAATGGCGCTAAATAAATATAATTTTATTTTACGGAAAGTTATTGTAATAACAAGGATGTTAACAATGATGAAAGGATTGAATGGATGAAGATAATTAACCAAAACGATATTTTAATAAATTATAATAATAATGCTAATAAATAATAATAATTGAAACCTTTATCTAAGCCGTCGATGGCCAATTTCGGGATGCGTGTTGCCAGAACTTTGGCGCGTTCAACTGCATCCATTTCCTGCTGTTTCTTCAGCTCTTCAGCTGTCTTCTGAACTACTACGCTCTTTATCATTAGCATTAATTAATTGGTTAATTAATTAAGGTCAGTTAACTGGATATTTTATTTTTTTTTAATTTCTATCAAAATTTTGTGATCCGCATTGTTGGTCCATTGGAATGGATGATGGTGTGGTGTTCAAATGAAAGATGATAAAAAAGTAACAGATGATGATGGCTGAAAAGAGGATGGTGATTATAAAGGATAAATGATGATAGCAACGATGAAAGTTGATTGTGATGTTGAGGATGATAAAGAAATGCTAGACCAAATCGGATTCAAAATTTTGAGATTAATATTGTTGAAAATTTAGATGGCCAAGAGATTAAGATTGATTAGGATTGTTTGTAATTATCATATTCTTTTCAGACCAGAAAAACTTAGCGTTTCAAGAACACATAGTTTGCTATAGTTCAGTTTTTTGTCAGATTGAAAGATATGAAATTATTTGAAAAATTGTGTAAAAGTTAATGATAGCGAAGGTACGATATTGTAAGGCGTTTTAATTATAATAATTATAACAATAATTCAAATAATAGTAGCTATAATTATTTTTTCTATTATTTAAATTATTTTATCCAAATTAATAAAAATAAAAGCTTACTTCTTGTTCATCGGCCCTGTGTGAAAAATATAAAATTATTTAATTCTAAATTATTATTTAATTAATTGATGTGAAAAATTTTTTAAATTCTCAAGGTCAAGAAATTTGAATACATACACACTTAGTTGTATAGGCATACAAATATGTACACACACATACTTACGTACACACACATAGGACGTACACACACACACACACACACACACACACACACACACACACACACACACACACACACACACACACACACACACACACACACACACACACATTGTATATTATGTACACTCACACATGCCATTTAAAATTTAAATTTAAAAACATTTTTAATTATTATTTGCTTGAATATTATTAAATATTATTATCACATTAGCGCTATAAAATAATTTAGAACGACTTAATCGGTCGAATAATAAATATACTAATATTAAAATGAATTAATTATCATATTAATAAACCAAAAAAGAAAATAAGTTAGCTATAATTTAATTAGAAATTGATTAAAAATAATTATAAACCCACATTTTTGAATAAATTTTAATTTATTCTCGGAGGAGGAAGAGATAATTATCCAAAGGAATCAAACTGGATTCGGGAATCGAAGACTAGTTCTAATCTTCTTAGGTAAAGCAACTTAAGCAAACATCTTTCAAATAACATTATATATACATATAAATACATACATTCATACATACATGCATACATACATACATACATACATACATACATACATACATACATACATACATACATACATACATACATACATACATACATACATACATACATACATACATACATACATAACACATTTACATAAATACATACATACATACATACATACATAAGGTATACGCTTTAAATTTCGAAGGCATGTATATAAATGTATATATGTATGTTGTGTTTACAGAAAAATATACATATATACATACATACATATATACATACATACATACGTGCAACAACAGTTCTATTAAGCATTGCAAAAAGTTTCCTTGAGCTAGATAGGATAATAATATTCGCGTTGCTTCAAACTGCTGTAAAGAGATGATGATGATGATGATGATGATGATAGTGATGGTGTTGGTGATCTTAGTGGCGATAATGTTTATGTACGTAATAGAAAAAATAGCGACCAATAAGTGAATGATGACGCAGTTGTGATAATAAAATGATGGTTAATGAGATGATGATGACACTGAAAAGAGAAGAAGGATGATGATAATGATGAAGGTTGAGATCATGGTAATGATGATGGTGGTTCTAACTGCATATTCGACAGCTGGGCCGATGGGGAGGCATGCAGCAAAAAGTTATTTTTAGCTAAGGGCCTTACTTGTCTTATTATTTTTGCTAAGGTGCGGCTCATTTTTTGTTTTAGAATTTATTAAATTACAGTTTTTTAAATTTTTAAATCGTTTTATTGAATTAAGTATTAATTCACTTTTAATATTTTTAGATAATTCTTTTTTAAATCTTAGAATAAAGCTCATTTTAAAATTTCATTTTCTAAATTCCCTAAAAAAGGTTTAATAGAAATGTTTTAACATGGAATCAGAATGGGCCGCCATATATTTCTGCTAAAGAATTGTTGTTGTTTTTATTTATTAACGTGATGTTTTCTGTTATTAATATGTTATTTGTTGATGTTCTTTTAAAATGTTAATGTCATGGAGTTGTTGTCGTTGTTTTGTCAATGTTTCTTCTTGTTGTGTTGTTTCAACAGACAGCAAAACACTCCTTTAAAACATACTTTACAACAGACGTTCAGGTTTTTGAGTTTTTTGATGTTTTGTTATCGTCGTTGTTGGGACTGTTGTTGGTGTAGTGGATAATGTTGTTGTTGATGTGATTACTGTTGTTGTTATTGGTGTTGCTGTTGTAAGTGTTGTTAAACAGCATTTTACATCAATTTGTTTCCCCTTCACCTACAAAACAAAATAGCATTTTGTTTTCAACCGTTCTTCACTCTGGCAGAATGATTAAATTCAGAATGTCAGGTATGCGCGCTCAAGATATGTGTGTGTGTAGATGTGTGTGTGTGTAGATGTGTGTGTGTGTAGATGTGTGTGTGTGTGTAGATGTGTGTGTGTGTGTGGTGTATGTGCGTATCTTCTATGGTGCAAAGAACGCGAGCATATGTGATGTTAGTGAATAAACAAAACAATTGAAATGTTATTATATTGCTAACGGTTTGCTTGTTTGTTAATAAAATTTTGTTTATCGCTACTGGTGAATATCTAATTTTTAGATCATTATTATTAGCATTAGCAATATCTTGTGTGTGTGTGTGTGTGTGTGTGTGTGTGTGTGTGTGTGTGTGTGTGTGTGTGTGTGTGTAGTAGTAGTAGTAGTAGATGTAGTAGTAGAAGTAACGACAGTAACAATAGCAATAGCAGCAATATTATTATTACTTTCTGAGTATTTTTATAGCGCCAATTATTACACTCGAGTAGTAGTAGAAGAAGTAGTAGTCGTACCGGTAGTAATATTATTATCATTAACATCATCATATTATAAGGTGTTATGTTTCATTTATTTTTCTGCCATTAAGTCGGCAGGAAAATTTGAAAAAGAAAATTTCATTCAGTGCAAAAAAAATACTCCATCCAGACATTCTAATCAGAAAAAATACTTCGAGATAAATGAACAAATTTAATTTAAGCTCGTACTCTCGATATAAACATCATTATTTACACAATTTTTATATAAGAGTTTAAGACTAGAATTTTTCGAAATTCAACCTGTTACTGCTACAACGGTTTTTAGTTGAAATTAGCATGGACATTTCGTTTAACTTAATCTTTTACCTTAACTAAACCTTTGTTGTGGGTGGGGTAATCTGGCCCCAAAGCCCCCTATTTGGTTGCACATAGCTCTAACTGACCCTACAAACATTCAATGCTCTCCTTTATGAACTTTTAAAGTCTTGGGAAGAATTCCCGAATATTCCGGTTCTGAAACTTACTCTAGAATTTAAGGCGAATGTTTGGGAATGGGTTGTCAATCAATCAATCAATTAATCAATTAATTAATTAATTATTCAATCAATCAACCAATCGAAATATAAAATGTTTAAAATAAATAATAAAAACCAGAAATTAGATGTATTTAAATAGTATAAATACTGACAAATTTGGTTCCAAAAAAAATTATTTGATTTAAAAAACAACTCCACCTACTGACGCAACTTCAGAGTTTGTATTTATTATTATTTTAAATGTAATAATTAACACCGATTTCAAGAAACCAATCGTTTATCATTAATAAAAAAAAGATTTTATCAATTCGCAAATTTTAAAAAGTTAACATCAGAACGACAGATATCTATAGAAATTGTACAAATTTTGAATACATGAACCGGTTTGTTAATTCGTTCTTTCCTACTAATTTTCTATAAATTTTTAAAAATAAAATAATCTATAATACAAATAACTAAAAATGAACACGCACAACACTACGCACACACACACACACACACACACACACACGTTAACATTAACATAATTTATGTAATCCCGCTTACCTACACCTGTCACGCCAAATACGTACAAATCAAAACTGGAACTAGACAACAGCTATCACACCGTCAATTTGGGGATGTGAATCTCACCAATGAGCCATCATCATCGTCGTCGCCGTCGTCACTGCTAACGTTTAATGACGCTGATGACGTCAGAGTTACTGCATTCGGCCACCAATATCCAGATGAATATTTCGAGTATTTATCCGAGGAAAGGAGCAATCGATCTATAGGAACATGTTAGCTATTCGCCGCACCGATTCTACTCGTTATCAGGATTGTCTCAAGAGATTCGGATAACAAGTGGTCGTGCTAAAATAAATTAAATGAGCCGTTTTAGGTTTCTATCGTCATTGTTTCATTTCATTGTTGCTCGCTCGCATTCGATGTTATAACTATCACTGTAATAATAACAATTTTAAACTCTGCGCTTCTGCAGCTACTACTGCTATTTTTTCTACGACTATTTCTATTGTTGTTGCTGCTGCTGCTACTACTACTACCACCACCACTACTACTATTGTTGTTGCTGCTGCACCTACTACTACTACTACTACTACTACTACTACCACCACTACTACTACTACTACTACTACTACTACTACTACTACTACTACTACTACTACTACTACTACTACCACTAATACTACTACTACTACTATTACTTTTTTATTTTAATTATAAGTAACATTGAAAACAGCTACCCACAAAATTTGGCCAACGTTCAGCTCAGATGAAGATTTTATACGTTTTAATAATTTCATATTTTTACTTTTATTTTACATGCGCATTAAAAACATTTAATTTTTTCAGTTCTCCAAAATTCTAAAAAATGATCGAAAGATAAATTCTAAAACTTGGATGAAGTAAGGAATTTATCAATTAATATACATTTCACCCTTTCCTTTATTCATATTCTTAATTGTTTTTGTGGCATAATTATTATATAGGTAAATGAGATAATAGAGATCTTTTTCAGAACACAAGGTCTAAATCTTTATAAATATATATTTAAAAATGAATATAGTCACTAATATATGAAATTAACTAGAAATAGTCAATCTATCTTATGGATTAATATAATATACATCCATGATCTATCTGTAAAATGCGTTGGCAAGAGTCTACGGACTTTACATTGAGTGGCATTATATATTGTTATAGGTAGGTGCCATTTGGTGAGTGGCGTTCTCTGAGATTCTCTGTGAGTATTCGAGGAGAAATATACCAAAACAAACCTCTTTTGATGGCAATTTGAATTAATATTAACATATTAAAAACCGGAATTGGAAGAAGCGTTTGAGATTTAGACTGTAAAACTAGACTAGCTCTTTTTAATGTTTTCAAGATTTTTTAATGTTTTATCAAATATTTATGTTATTTGCTATAAGAGTTAATGTAAAATATTTACGTTTTTAAGTTTGATAAAACGTTTTGAGATCAAGCCAACGTACAAGTTTTTTAGTAGAGATTTTAGTCACAAACTAAGACAGTTGCGGATAGGATTTAAGGAATTTTACCAACTTTTTAGAAATTTTACAAATTTTTTTATGTTACTCCATTAACAGTGTTGTTTAATGTAATTAAAATATGAAATAATGTGAAATATTATGAAAATAAAAGTTTTAACATAAATTTAAGCTAAAAAAAACATAAAGCCCCGTTGTAGCACTAAGATTAGAGAATTCGATCCAAAAAAAGAGGCATAAACTCGTTTTTGTAAAATACCTGGGCGTAAAATTGAACAATAGATAAATTTTTTGAAATAATCAAAACAGCCAAAATAAATGCTTTAACAATTAGAAATAATTTAACACAATCCTAAAATGATTTGATTAAAAAATAAATTTAAATACAAAATTAGAATGAAATTAGCAATACCACCAAGTGACGTAATAAATTTCGCGCATGATCATTCGCATTAAAGAGGTCGCCATTTTATATGAAAACGAGCTATCGGCGGAGGAGTAAAACTTTCATTAAAAGTTGCTCTTTTTGTATAATGTTATATGGTTGGGATTTTATTTATGTATTTTAAATTAATTTCTTTTATTTGTTGTTTTTATTTTGAATTAATTTACGGCGTATTCTCATCGCACGTGGTCACAATTTTAATTTGCGTATACAACAAAAAAATGTCACCATCTGTCTGTCCGTCTCCACCTGGCTGGAATTGAACTACGCAGTTAAAAATATTCCAGACCCAACGCTCTTTGTGTTTTAATTTAAGTTTTGGAATAATCCGAAGTTTTAAATTTGACTGGTTCAGTAGTTTTTTGCAATTCCAGCAAGATGCTCATGCCATTCTCATTCATGTCATGTTATTCCTGTGTCATTGTCTTTTATGCTCATCTCAATAATTAAATAATCTTATGGTCATAATATCGTTATTATTTAATTTTGTTTACTTGCTTAATTTTGCTTACATTTTTAGTCATTTCTAATACTTTATTATGTCAAATAAACTAAATGTTAAATTAAAAAATACAGGTGTACAAAGTTTCAAAGAACCAGCTGATACATTTCACCTTTCTCCTAACTCTGATATAGTCCCAAGCAGGTTTATGACTTACCTTGAAAATTTCCACATTGATCAAGCCATCAGTATTGCCTACAGGAGTGCCAGACGGAGTAGACACAAATTTACCAGTTTAAAAAATAATAATTCACATTTACTACACATCAACGACCACAACGACGACAGCTACCACCATTCAAAATGTCTGTCAACGTCAACAGGAATGTTACTGATGTGTTTTACCGTTACAAAATGCCACGACTCATAGCAAAGGTTTCACCAAGCTGTTAATTGTTTGTGCTCTGTATTTGACATCTTTGTTTATGTATGATATCTTTGTTTGGGGTTATTTATGTTTGTTCACTTCAGTTTTTTTCATTTTATAATTTTAATAAGATTAACAATTCGTGATAATATTATAAAAACAGGTCGAGGGTAAGGGTAACGGAATTAAAACTGTGATCGTGAACATGTCAGATATTGCTAAATCATTATCAAGACCTGCCACTTGTTAGTTTCTATCTAAAAAAATTTTAATTAAATATAATTTTCAGTGACTCATAGTTTATTTAAATTTGTACAGGACACATCAAATTGAATGGATTAACATACATTAATTTGTTTTTCATGAAATAAAATTTTGAAATAGTTCATTTCTTAAATGTTTTACATTTGTCATCACAGTAATTTTTTTAGTGAATATTAAATGAGCTATTTCATTTTATTGATCAGAAGGTGACAAATTTGTCTTCATCTGAAAATTTTAACTCTAAATTACAATGTGAATCAAATTGATTGTATGACAAATTCTTTATTCAAAAATTTCAAAATAATTGTTAAAACATTTGTCCAGACCCAACAAAATATTTTGGCTGTGAACTTGGTGCTCAGACCCAGTTTGATCTGCCGAACGACAGATACATCGTCAACGGATCTCACGAAGCTGGAAAGTTACAAGATCTCCTCGATGGATTCATCAAGAAATTTGTCCTCTGCCCGGAATGCGACAATCCAGAGACTAATTTGGTTAGTCAAGTTATGTTTCTACAGTCTACTTTTTCATTTCAAGATTAACTTATTAAATTTGATGGTCTGCAATAATTGTTCTTAAATGCTGATTTTTTTGAATATGAATCAAAAAATTAGTCTACCAAAATAATAAAATTATATATATATATATATTATATATATATATATATATATATATATATATATATATATATACAACAACAACAACACACGTTTAGACGACATTTACCCGATATCGGGGGTTGCCGATATATATATATATCATATCATATTTCCATCATATGTATATATATATATATATATATATATATATATATATATATATATATGATGAAAACCCCAAACAACCACACAGACAGTCTACCAGAAAAAGCAGCAGATCTTACAGAATTGCATTGCGTGTGGGCACCAAGCCATCGTGGACATGAGGCACAAGCTGACCACCTTCATTCTCAAGAACCCTCCTGAACAGGTTGGTCACTGTTAGTTTCTCCTTTAGATGCTATATACACAAGTAAAGATGTCATGTTTAATATAGAGTCTGGTATATATTTATAATACTGTAATGATGAACAGGAAACACAGAATGCCACTGAAACTCCAGGAAAGAAGGATAAGAAGGATAAAAGTGGGAGCAAGTCCAAGTCAAAATCCAGTACCAAAGGAAAGGAGACAAATGACAATGGGAATGGAAATGGAGATGTGTCACATGATGCCAGTGACAATAAAAAGTACAAGGCCTCCAGATTGTCTAAGGTTTGTTTGTGTATGCGTGTGTGGTGTGTGTTTTTTGTTATTACATTTTGCAATTTGTTTGTGTTATTAGCTGACATTAAAAATAATGCTTAATTTTTATGTTTAAATTCAGTTTAATTTTATCTTAAAATAAGTTTAATTTAAATGTCAATTATAAAAACACCCTGAAGTAAGGATAATTACAAAACTATCAAGTAATAATTATGTGGTGATAATTTATTCTGTCTCATTTGAAGGATGAGGACGAGGATGATGACTGGGGTGAGGACACGTCGGATGCTGCTGTGCAGGCCAGGAAGGAGGGCCTCTCACACGCTGCCAAGAATCTGACCATCAGTGATGACCTACAGAAGACACCACAAGAACGTGTTGATCTCTTCTATTCATTTGTACAGGTTTGAAATGTAGTTTTTGCATTTTTCAAAGTTTTGTTTTGTTTTAATTTGTTAATGCCTGATCTAGAATGAAAAATATGCTGCTCTCCGAAGCAAGATTGGTGATGAAATTTTTTCATGCAATTTCTTTTTGCTTTCATAAGGATGGTAGGAATTTTTTATTGAATTGCCTGTTATAGCCTTTGTCTGTTAATAATAAATACACAAATCTTTCTTATTGTAATTATTCAAATAAATGAACTCTAACATGAGTTCTTTATAATGCAATTGCAGCAACGTAAAGTGGCAAACATGTTGGGTGGGGCAGAGAGAGAGAAGGAGTTGATGTTGGAGGCAGAGAGACTGGACGTGAGAGACAAGGCACCTATGGTACTCCTCGAGCTGTTGTTTGATTCTAACATGCTCACTCAGATCAAACAATATAAATCTTTGCTGAGAAGGGTCAGTATGATTTTTACGAAATTTTATTTTTTTATAGTTTGAGGCTTTCTGTAGATTTCAAATTGATTCTATACTGTAAGGCTAAAATTTTTGAAACAACCAACAGTTCACAGATGGCAATGAGAAAGCTCAGAAGTACCTGTTAGGTGCATTTGAACAGCTGGTTGGCAATGACCACCATGATTTACTCATGCCAAAAACTGCTCACATCTTGAAGGCATTCTACGAGGAGGACATACTGGATGAGGAAGTCATCATCGATTGGGATAAAAAGGCAAGTATAATGAATAGATATTGAATGTTCTCTTCTAAAAAATTAAGTTTGACATTTCTGTAGGCTTCAATGAGAGGTGTTTAAATAATGCAATTTTATTAAGGGTAATAATACCTTAACCATACTAGCTTCAAACATTGTCTCTCAACTGTGCCTATAAACATTGTTAACAATTAATATGCTCCAGTGATAGTATGTTAAAAAAACATTCAACAGGTATATTGCTCACAAAAAATTGCAACTACTTTATATAATCTAACATATGTCTATGAAGTTCTCACAAACTATTGTTTGAAACGTGCAACAGTAAACAACAGCAACTATAAAAACGTGTAACACTAAACAACAACTACTAAAACAGGCTTCAAAGAAGTACCTATCAAAAGACATCTGCAAGGAACTGCACAGCAAGGCAGAGCCATTCATTAAGTGGCTGAAGGAGGCAGAGGAAGAGAGCAGTGATGATGAGGAGGATGAAGTTGAAGTAAGTTATGATTTGCTGTGTTTGGCCACTTGTATGTGTGTGGATAGAGTTTTCTTACACTTAACTATTTGAAAGAATTCAAGTTATAACATTATCTCATTGCGTCGTTATAATTTTAAGTGCTATTCTTTTTAAATTGGTAGAATTTTCAAAATTTTTGTGCTAAAATTATGATTTTACTTACCAACCTTACAGGTTGTGTATTCTGACAAAGTGTCCACTCCTCAGATACAAACGAGCATCACCAACGCCAGTAATGCAACCAGCGAGGAAAATGATGAGGATGACTTGAATATTGATGATATCTAACTTCACTTCTGTTATCTAAGTATATATGATATATATGTATGTATATATTTATATACATTATATGTTATGTATATATCTTATGCACTTTTTGCATATTAATGTGAATTTGGAATTTAATTATATTTGCGTTCGATTTCACGGCCTAATTTGACAGAAATTATTTTAAACTGCTTAATATTTCTCATGGTGAGGCTGGTTCAATTGATTGATTGATTGATTGATTGATCGATTGATCGATCGTCAACACTATTTACATTTCATTCATGTTGACATTTTTAAAAAATTTAAGTTTATGATTCCTACTCTCATACATAATCCGATTTTTTAGGTTTCTATTTTTAAAAATAAACAATAAATATTGTAAAAAGCGTGTCGTAAGTTATGTTTCAATTGCGTGCTTGCATTCTTGTTAAAACTGAAATTTTGATTTAGGTAATTATCCAGTCAATTTTAAAATTTGGGTGTGGTTACGATAATTGTGTATACAATAAATAAGTTTAAACAAAAAAATAAATCGAAATGTTCATTCCTTGTCTTTTGACATTTTCTTCAAGATGAGAAGCTCCAGTTTCTTTTCTGCCCTCGTCAATTTTTTTTTCATGCGGCGCTGAATCTTGTCAAACTCAATCGTTAACTTGTTTATTTGTTCAATGGTATCGTCCAAAACCTGATCCATCCGTTCTAACTTCTGTTCAGTTGTCATATCTAAAAGCTCTTGCTCTTTGGACAGATCTTCGTCAAGCATGTTATCCTTTCGCAACATCTGACGTCCCTTCTCTATCAGTTTCGATTTGGCCTCTGGATATTCTTTCAGAGTATCCCAAAGGTCTTCTTTTGAAAGGACGTACAAATCTGCGTAACCGACGCTCCTGATATTCGCCGTTCGTTTGTTGCCATTTTTATTACCTTTGATTATAAAATTACATGACTGAAAGAAAGAAGCGCTGACAAAAAAAGTTTGCTAGCTGTAATTTTTAGGACTA
Organism: Helobdella robusta; assembly: GCF_000326865.2. Classification (NCBI taxonomy): domain Eukaryota; kingdom Metazoa; phylum Annelida; class Clitellata; order Rhynchobdellida; family Glossiphoniidae; genus Helobdella; species Helobdella robusta. The sequence continues at coordinate 1,196,398 of NW_008704659.1, read as the reverse complement.
ACCTGCGATATTGAGTATGCTTATTTCTCCAAAAACTATCCCTTCTCCGAGAGAAGCAAAAACCATATTGCCGTCGTCTGCAACAACGTCTAGCTTGCCCCGTTTTATTATATACAGTTCCTTTCCTATGTCTCCTTTACGACAGACATAATCACCTGGACTGAAAACGGCCAATTTCAACTTCATAACCAGTTCCATCAGCAAGCCCGCCTCGCACTCTTTGAACAGAGTGACTCTTCGAAGGATATCCAAGTGAACCTGCGAGGCTATTTCCGTTTTTAATCTAAGGGATAGAGATGAGAGAACCTCATGTTCATCCACGGTCTGACGGTCGATCCATAAATATTCGAACCACCTATCAAAAATTAATTCTGTTTTAAAAACGATAATGAAAAAATATGGATAATCTTACTTGGTTACGCGTTTTTCTAATTCCTTACTGACGTTCCTCAAGACCATGTACTGTTTTACGCCGTCTATTTTTTCCTCCAGCGTCGCTTTTTCAGAGTTCATGCTCGTAATAATGTCGCTCACGTTGCCGATAATCGTGGCAAATATTAAAATACCGACCAAATATTCCATCACCACGAAACCAAATTCAGGAACAGTTTTTGGGTGGCTGACATCACCCATGGCAGTGATTGTCAGCAGGGACCAGTAAAAAGAAAATACGTAAGCAAATAGTAAAGAATCCGAACCTGTCACACCCAGATTTTCTTTCTCACATGAGCTGTTCACCATGACAAAATTGTCGGAACAAAACCCTATCCACTCGCTGACCTGGTAGTAAAAACACGCATTCCAATGCAGACTCAGTAGGATGTACATGATGAGCTGTGTGGCTCTGAAGGCGTACGGAGAGTTGGAACGGGAGTCTGTTTTGTCAAAAAATGTCGAAATTCTTTGCACTCTGAGAATTCTGTTGGTTCTAACGATGGTAAAGTCGATGCTGGTCAGTAGGTAGATTGCATCTGTCGGCAGGATCGAAACAACGTCCAAGAAGAAATCGAATGTCTTCAAGTACGTGTTCATCAATTTTTTTGTATCAATCACAAATTGCCCGTTCTCCAATGTCACTAATGTAACAGAATAAAAAACATTTAACTCCGTTATTTTTAATTAAAAAACTCGATGAGATTTTTTAAATGAATGTCATTTTTGTTGAGATTATTTGACAATAATTTGACATGATCACCTTTGCGAGTTTGAATAAAGATATCCACCAGATACAAGGTATCAGATACGTAATCTATGGTCAGCCAGATCGGTCTGCACGAGGTCTGCAGCTGTGAAAAGACGCTTCGAGCAATGACCATGATCAAGTTGTACATGACTGCAAAGGACATGATGATCAACCAGATGTAGTAGAAGTTCGATGATGGGTCTACAACAACTGTTCTCCACCATCTGGAATGGAGATTTATAACTCTTTTTTCGTAAATTTGAAAATTTGATTTTTTTTAAAATTCGGTTTAATTTTTAATACCTACTGCTAATTGTAAATTTCTGTATATAATGTTTAGCTTCATTACCATACGCACACGCACACACAAGCACACACACACACATACCAAACGGTACTTAAAGGCAATCCTTACTTGACATCGGTGATCATCTTGAAAAAAGGCTTCCCACTGTAGAACCTCTTGAGACTCATTCCGTGTTCAATCAGGAATGTATCCCCTGTCTCTCCGGACAGCTCCCCGTTTCGGATGGGTGGGGCAGACATTGTGTACAAATATTTCAACAAATCTACTTGAAATAAATTATATTCTACGTAATTAGTAAAATTAAAATCGACGTTATACTTATCAAATTATTTTTATATTTTTCAACGAATATCTCCAATGACTCACATTTAAACCGGATTTGTTAATATATATTATATTTTTTTTAAATATTTTTACTATTTCATGAAGGCTAATTTACAATGCCGTCAAAATCCCAAACGAATGAACACACGCATCTATAATTTTTTATAAATAAATATGGATATATATATAATATATATATATATATGTACTTATATATATACATATATATATATATAGAGAGAGAGAGAAATAGCGGGAGAGAGAGAGCATCCTATCACCATGCAGCATCATTTTTCCAGCGTCTTCACAGTTACCACGGCAACAAGAAGACAGCATCGTGTAAGGTACTGGTTGACTTTTTTCAAATTTGTATGTATTATTATTCAATCAAGTTTTAGAATGCTATCATTAATTGTGGTTCATTTTTATGTTGATAAGAATTCTTTACGGATATATATATATATATATATATATATATATTTTTGAGCAATTAATTTCTTTTTTTCTCAATATATATTTTTTATAAATTTTTCAAATATTAGTCTTATTCAGTTGTTGAGATGGCAGGCTCTGGCTCACTCCAAACCGTCATCCTCTAACTTATTTTATTAAACTTTTGAGGTCGAATTAAACATTTTTTTTATTTTCTTATTTTTTCATATTCATATTTGGGTGATTTCTAACGTTTGGTAATGTTTGATACTGATCATTTTATTTTAATCATACCTTTTTATAACGAATTATCATCGATATAACGAAGTTAAAATTAAATTCTGCCTTAACAGTCTCAAATATATGCATTGGATGAATGAATGATTGATTGATGAATGATTGGATGAATGAATGAATGAATGATTGGATGAATGCATCAATGAATCAATGAATGGATGATTGAATCAATCAATCAATGAAGTGAATGGATAAATGCGTGAGTGAATAGGTAGAAAAACAAATGAGTGAATAAACGAATGAAGGAGGGAGATCAATGAGCGAATGAGTGAATCAATGGACAAACAAACGAATTAATGAATGAAAGAACGAATGATTGAATGTATGAATGAATTTACAATCATCATCACCAACAACAAAGATTAAGTGTACAGTGATTTAAACCTTAATCCTAGCCATTTTTTCAATTATTACAATTTATTCTTAAAAAGCAGTCCTAAATAATTCAATAAAATTCAAAGTGTAACCTATTAACAATATATTAAGTTATGGATGTGTTACGTAAAAAATACGTTTGCACTTTGCATCAATATGAAACTAAAGCATGCATGCATATTTATGTGTTTATCTATGTATTAATGTATGTATGTATGTTTGTTTTTATGTATGTACGTGTGTGCGTATGTATGTATGTATGTTGTATGTATGTATCTATGTTTCTATGTATTTATGTATGTATGTTTACAAAGCAACATCTTACAGCAACATCTCACACACGAAGATCTCATACAATACACAAGATGATGAGCAGTTAGTTATAAAAACGTGATAATGTCTTGGAATTGTGCTACTGAACGTGGCAAAACGTATACATCTTTGTGTGTATGTTTTTTTGCTTGTCTGTTTGTATGTGTTTGTTTGCAAGTATGTATAATGTATATGTATGCATGTGGGTATGTGTGTGTATACGCTGTATGCTTGGCAGTATGTGAGTGTGTGTGTGTGTTTGTGTGACGCTGTGTACCTGTGTTACTATTATTAATTATTAAAAATTATCATAAACGGATCTTAAACTACAATCTGTTACCGATACCGACCTTTCATAAGTAAAAAAAATATGACCTGAACTAGCAAACATCACATTCTCAGATACCACCACCAACAACAACGACGACTTATATAGACAATCAGCCAGCAACATAAAAACGAAACATAAAGGTAACAAACTGCTAAACTTAAAAAATGAAAATCTAGCTAATTGTGTGTGTGTATGTCTGTGTGCGTTATGTGTGTATATATGTGTGAGGAGTGTGTGTATGTATGTGTGTATGTATGTGCATGTGTGTGTGTGTGTGTGTGTGTGTGCGTCAGTGTTTGCCGGCTAAAACAGGTTCTCTATAATCAAAGAGCATGGGAGCTTGGCAGATGATGGCAATGGAACCAATCCCACATGCAAATGCATAGGCCCACAGCAGTATTCTGTCTACAACAAGAGCCACGTACTTCCAGTCTTCTTTCGTCTGTTTTTTTTTGGGAGAAGGAGTTGGTGTGGTTTTAGAGTTATATGTATTCTGAGGAATAATATTGAATAGTTTAATTGTTGTCTATCGTGAAATTGTATACTCTTGCCTCTGAAACATGATAAGCTAACAATCTTCAACGGTTTTTTTTTCTGTAATAGTCTCATTAGCTGATATTTTTAAAAATACTTTAATAAAAAAATTGTAAAAAATATTTATTTATTGAAATAATAATAGAGAAGATGATGGCAAAATGATTTATGACGCATGATCTCGTGCCACAGAGACAGAGTTCAATTTCAAAGAGATCATCACATATAAGAAGCAAGAAAGTGTATGTGACATTTAATTTAAGTTTTTTCACAAACACTGCTGTGGGAAAGAGAAAGAGAGAAAAAAAAGAGAGAAAGGGAGATAGAACGAGAGAATGCGTGTATGCATGTTTGTGTGATTTCTAACCCTAAGACATTGATCTTCTTTCTTGAGATGGTTGCTTATGTAAAGTGCCCCCTGGATAGCCCGTTGAACCTCAATGGAGAGGTCCAGTTTTTTGATGGCCTTTGTGTCCTCATCCAATTCCCTTGTCAAGTTCATGAGAACCATCTGCGTCTTTGGTCGGCGTGTGCTGCTGTGTGTGCCGCTACCACTGTTGCTACCTGTGTGGTAGTTGTGGTGAGTGTGTGATTTGATGATGACGATGGTGATAGGTTTTGATGATGGTTATGAAAATGATAATGGTGATAGTGACTAAGAGAATGATGTTTTTAATAGCGATAGTGATGAGGCTAATATAGCAAAGATATATTAAAGTGTTGTTGATATTAAAAAATATGTAGTGTTGGCGTGTGTGCGTGTGTGTATGTGTGTGTGTGCGTGCGTGCGTGTGTGTGTGTGGCCAACCGATCTGTGGACCGTTGTTGGGATCGCCGATGAAACTTCGATGTGTGTGTGGCTCCATGTTTTCCGTCTGATTCCTGAGGCAGTTGCAGATGTTGATCTTGATGTACTTCAGATAGACATCCTGGCTGTTCTCTACCTTCGGTCGTTCCATCATTAAGAATTTTGGCATCCAGTAGAGAAAGATCTGGATGAGTGGTGTTGTCCGATGTTGTTGTTGTTGTTAATGCCAACCAACCAACCATCCAACCAACCAACCAGCCAATCAACCAACCAACCGACCAACCAACTGACCTTTCTGGTCCAATCATGCATGGAATGAGTAGAAGCTGACCGAAAATGCAGCTGATAAGTGATGATGGTAACAGCAATACTGGACACAACAAGCAGCAGAGTAAACACCAAGTACTTTCCGAGTAGAGGCACGACTAGTGACGTCACTGGGACTATTTCCGCCAGCATAAGAAAAAACACAGTCAGCGAGAGTAATATATTTATACTCAGCGCCATTTTTTCCGTACTGGCGGCTGGGATATAAAAAACGAGAACCGTGATGAGAGCATGTGATATTAGAGGTATCAGTAAATTGACGGTGTAGAAAAGAAACTTCCTTCTCAGCTGCATGTTAAATGTCCACATGGTGAACTCCTCTCTCGACCCGGCATAGTGTATCAGGGTCTTCTGGGCAGGGATGGCCATCAGGTCCCATTCAACATTTTGGTAGAATTCGCTGAGGTCGATGCCGTCCTGCACGTAATCGTCGTAATCCTGGGAGTCGTGCTGGTCCATGTGCTTCATGTTTATCTGCGTGTGTGGTGTGGCTCTTGTAGTTGCGATTGTGGTGGCTGCGATTGTGGTGGCTGCGATTGTGGCGGCTGCGATTGTGGCAATTATATTTGTTCTGGCTATGTCTGTGGTGGTTATATTTGTGGTGATTATCTTTGAGGGTGATTAATTTTCAGGATGACGAGTTAAAATGAGTAGGAATGATTATGTTGAAAATATCTAAAGGCATGTCTAACCGAAACTTTGTATAAAAAAACAAACTTAATAAACTTATCATCTTATTTTTCAGATATGTGTATCACCCATCTTCAATACTTTACAGATATTTATTTGTTTTTTCAATTTGCACACTGTGACAGTCTGATTTTTTAAGAAAGACAAACTTTTTGTGTATATTTTTGTATTTTAACATGAGTCTTTAAGCACACGTGCGCACGTATTTTGGTACTGTACCAAATTATATGTGATGGTGCAAAAAATGGCATAAAATAAAAAAACAATATATTGTTTAAATGGCTGTTTTCAGATAAGGCATAAAACATAAAGTTGTTTTTAACATTGCAAAACACTTTTGTACTATTAATAAACTAATAAACACACACACACATACACAAACACACACATACACACACACAGACAGACCTAGTGAGGATGATAATAACTGCATACTGTAAAATGATGATTGATTGACGATAAAATGAGATAAAACGGTTTTTGACTTCATTTTCATTCTATTTGAAAGAAAAAAAAACTATTTGGTAATAGTAAATAGTTTGAGGCTGTGCTCACGGGTTCGAACGCACGGGCGCGCTTGGTTCAATTAGCGCTAAAATATTTTTTTATGATTGTTTTAACATTTTTATTTGGATAAAAATGTTAGATACATTAAATAAAATAAACGACAACAAATTATACAGAAAATGGAGGAAATTTATTTTAGAAATTTAAAAAAATTTATTTGGAAACTGAAAATACAATGATTTAGATCTAATGCATTCTTGTTATTTCAGTGAAGTGATCGTAACAAATTAAGTGTTATTTACTGCGTCTAGATTTAATGATAACATTGTTTGTATGCGTGTATGTACGTGTGTATGTACGTGCGTGTGTACGCGTGTGTGTACGTGTGTGTGTGCGTGTGTGCACGCGCAAGAAAAAGAAAAGGCTAAATAAAAAAAGAGAAGGAAGAGAGTACGATAAATACAAAAAATAACAAAAAAATTAAAATAAGCGAAAGAGAGTTCGAGAAAGACATGAAAAAACTGGCCAAGAGAGAAAGTGAACAAAAGAGAGAAAGAACGAGAAAAAAGAAATAAATAAAAAGAAAGAAAGAGCAAGAGAGAGAGAGAGAAAGAGAGAGAGAGGAAGAAAGAGAGAAAGAAATCAAGACTTGAGTTATGAAGCAAAACATTCCATCAAAACGTTAAAAACAAAACGATGATAATAATAATAATAATAATTATGATGATGATGATACCACCGATGATGATGATAATGATAATAAAAAGACGATGATGATACCATCGATGATGATGATAATGATGAGATAAAGAGGATGATGATGATACTGTGAAAGAAATTGATGATGATGAAAATGATGATGACGATGTTGACGACGGCGATGATGATGGTGGTGGTAACGTGAATTATAATGAAATCAATTAATTGATACACGTAGCTTCACGGCTTAATCTGGTTTTAACTTTCTGCGAACGCTTGCATTTGATCCTGGTCTGTACAACACAGCAGCAGGCGCTTTACCACTACACTACACCAGCTAGATTGTCGAAATTGATAGAGATGATGATGCTGTCGTATGAATATATATACGTGCCATACATGTGAATTATATACGCAACACACACACACACACACATAAAACACATGCACACACAAACACACGCACACATACACACACACACAAACATAAATCATATAAAACATCAAAACAATATCATGAAATGTTAATGAACCTTTTCTAGTCAACTGATGTTTTGAAGAGAAATAGATAGATAAAATGGATGAATGAATAGATGAATGAATGGACAAAAGTATGAATGAATGAATAGATGAATGAATGAACAAAAGTATGAATGAATGAATAGATGAACGAATGGGAAAATGAATGATTAAATGTTTCCTACTTTTAGTAAGAAATATCGCATTCAAAACATACAAAAACATACATAAATGCATACCTACCTACCTACATACATGCATGCATACAAATAAACACATACATACGTGTAATACAAACGTATCAAAACATATAAACATACAAAAACATATATAAATGAATACCTATATACACACATGCGTACATACAAATAAACACAAACATACATACGTGTAATGCAAACGAGCATTTATTAGCAGTTATGTTTCTTGTTCTCATGATTTCTTACTTTCTAACTTTTTATTAGTTTAGTTGAGGGCAGCATTGAGGTCTATTTGACCTTTGAATGTTTGGGATGACGATTTTTTTTGGCCAAGCCGCATAAAATGGCATAAAACGGGGCGTAGTTTGCCCACCTCTGTATTGATACACGCAAAAATATTTTTGAACTCAGTACAGCATACAAATAAATGCACACACATATACAAAACACATACACACACACACACACACACACACACACACACACACACACACACATACACACACACACACACATACATACACATCATTATCACACTTTTTAAAATATACACAAAAACCTAATATGCACAGCTTATTTTTAATGATACAGAGATACAAATCTCATTTCACTTATGTTTCTCTAGGGACCCTACAATAGACTAGTTTAATGCTCATCTTATATTGACACATTACACACAAATACGCTATACACACATCCCATTAGGCCAACTTCTAAATTATACACAACACGCAATAATGCCTAAAATCACTACCCAAATATATGTCATACAATACAAAACACTTTTAGAAATAGTCTACTGCTCAACAAATTTTTTACCCATACATCATCAGGATACAAAACAACGTACAGTGTCGAAAAATTTTTTTTACAAGTTTGCACACACACACACACACACCATACATACACGAACGTACACACACATACACGCACGCACACACACACACACACACACAGACGGACACAAATACACAAAGGCTTTGATGAACGTATCAAATGAGTATTCTTCTAGCGGCTTTTTCTACTTTGGACATGCGTAATCATTAAATAATTCCGCACAACAATTTTATCCAAAAAGACCAAAACCAAAAAATTATCACGAAAAACAAAAAACTCCAAAAAAAATGATTGCCCCTGATATTTTTATAAAACTAAAAAAACAAACTCTAGCATTTTTCAGTAAAACTCATATCAAATGTTTTGTCTTGCCAGGAATAATGATACTTCAATTTTAAAATCGTTCACAATCATACACACAAACACACACACTAACACACATACACACACATACACACAAACACACCTCATACACACCCACACACAAACACACACATACACACACACACACACTAACACACACACACAAACACACCCCATACATAACCACACACAAACACCCCAAAACACCCACACACAAACACACACACATACAAAAACACACTCACACACACCAAAACACGCCACACACCAACCTCATGTCGGTTATAGGTCCATGACGCAAATTGAAAACCGCAATCCTGCTGGTCGAAAGGGAAGTAGGTCACGTCCAGGGTGCATCCAACCTTGAACGAGGCCGGGGGTGACCACATTATCGTACCGTTGAACCAGAGAATGGCGTTCGTACCATTTGTCGGCTCGTACGTACCATCTGCTCTGTGGAGGGGTATTCAAGATGGTCGAGTTTTATTTTTGGGTATAATGTGCTTTCTGTCATTATATGTGTGTGTGTGTGTGTGTGTGTGTGTCTAGGGAGAATGGAGAATAAGAAAGAGAGAAAGAATAAGAAATAAAAAAAAGAAAAAGAGAGGGGAGAGGGTGGAAGAGAAAGAACGAGAAGAAAAACAAAAAAAATGAATGTTAAAAAATTAAAAATTGTAAAAGAAAGAGAGATAAGTTGGAAATAAGACAGATTAAGTAAGAAAGGACTAGACAAAAACAACAACAACAACAACGAACAAATCAACAACAACAGCAACCACAACATTAACAACAACAACAACGACAAATAAATCAACAACTGTTGTAACAACTAACACAAACAACAACATCAAACAAATTTTTGCGTTATTTCTAAATATTTTGGAAATATTCTTTTGAAATATGTGAGTGTATGCGAGCGACAGATTGATTGATTGATTGATTGATAAGCTGGAGATGGATGAATATGTTGATAGATGGATGGATGAATTGATGAATGAATGAATAAATGAGTGAGTGAATGAATGAGTGAGTGAATGAATTAATGAATGAATGAATGAATGAACGAAAGAACGAACGAACGAATGAATGAATGCATGAATGAATGAACGAACGAATGAATGAATGAATAAACGAACAAACGAGCGAACCAAATAACAAGCAAACAACCGAATGAATGGATGAATAGATGCGTGGATTAATAAGATTAAGAGAAGACAAAAAAAATTAAACAAAAAAATTGATGGCTTCTTGAAGAGAATTAGAAAAAAATGTTGACTATGCAAAAACTTTATGTGTTTGTGTATGAAAGAAAGTGTGTGTGTGTGTGTGTGTTTGGTGTGTGTATGTGTGTGTGTCAGTGTGTGTGTGTGTGTGTGTGTGTCAGTGTGTGTGTGTGTGTGTCAGTGTGTGTTTGTGTGTCAGTGTGTGTGTTTGTGTGTGTATGTGTTTGCTGCATTATACGGTTATTAACCTTGAATTTAATTTTCTTGAAAACACTTCAAATTTTCTGCGTGTTTGTAATATTGTTAAACTTCGAAACAACAATTACTATTGACAAATAAAAACAACCATATGTGTGTGTATGTATGTATGTGTATGTGTGTGTTGTTGTTGTGTGTGTGTGTGTGTGTGTGTGTGTGTGTGTGTGTGTGTGTGTGTGTGGGTAGTGTATTTTTGTTATAAATGAATGAACGCTAAATAACCAAATGATATACAAATTTATGCACTTATAAATATACATATGTTTATTTATTTATCAATAATTTATTTATCAATCATAGTTATCAATAATATTTAAAAAAAAGAACAACAACAACAACGACAACAATACTAATTTTAAAAAATGACATTCCCATAAATACGCATAGAGTTCTTTTTGTCTGGAAGAGACTGGTCTTTTTAATAATAAAAACGAACAACTAGGCGAACAAATAAACAAAACAAACAATCAATCAAACTGCACATACATACAAACAATCAAACTGCCCATACGTACAAACAAACAAACAACACATACAAACAAACAAACAAAGAGCACATACAAACAAACAAACGAACAAACATAGATCCTAAATATAGGCGGTAGAACAATCAGATTTTTCTAGCTAGCAATTAACATTCTCTCGCATAAATAAAAGTTAAAAAACACCCAGAAAATAAAAAAAAATGTCTATTAAGATGAGTTTAGTTTCATGTTGTTCAGATGCCTCTGGGCTATAGTAAGTAAGTCAAATATATGTGTATATATATATAAAAAATATGTTATACTCTCTCTCTCTCTATATATGTATGTATGTTATGTATGTTGATTTATTTTTGTGTGGTTACGTTGATGCGATCCAACTATTTTGTTTTTCATTGTGTAGATGCTTTGCTAATTTATTAATATTTTTACTCACTTTGTCATTCATTCATTCGTTTGTTCGTTCGTTCGTTCGTTCATTCACTGTATTCACACCATTCACTCCATTCATTCATTTATTCATTCATTTGAAATGTTTAAAATTTAATCGTTTTTTTCTTTAACTCGCTTATACAAACATACATAGACACATGCCCACGCACAAACACACACACACACACGCACACACACACAGACACATATACACATATATGTATCACTATCTATACCAAATATAAAACCACAAATAATACCGTTAGAAACTAAAATACAATCATACGTCAGATACACACAAACAATACAGATACTCAAGCTTTAACATATGCTGTGCAACAAAAAATTCAGCCAGTTAAACAAATGAAGTGAAAAAAAATTCATGGCATGTCTAAACAAATAAACAAATACCTACAAACATATATACACACATGCATACACGCACATACAAACACATACATACTATACATACACACACACTTGGACACACGCACAAACACATACATAAAGCATACATACAAAAACACATAGCATAGCATGCAACAAACATCCATACATCACCCACGTGCACTCTTGTATATACATGAATAAATAAACAAAATTATAAAAAAAATTACAAAACTTGTAGGTTATATACAAAAATACAAAAATGTTGTTGAACACTGCGTGCATTGTGAGGATTTATTAGTGAAAAATGTATGCGTCTATGCTATCCAGATAAGAAGAGGAGAATGGGGAAAAAGGATGTTTCAACTAAAATTGGTTAAAAAATTCAAAAAGATTATTCATTTATTCATAACTTAATTAATTAATTAGCTAATTTATTTATATTTTTGTAAAGACTTATTGAAATATTAATAAAATATTTTTATCAGAATTGGTTAATTTATTTGATAGCAACATTTTGTTTTCCATCGTAATTCATTCAATCCTAAAACTCTGATAGATTTTTCAAGAAAATAACATTTTTTAACCATTAAATTATAAGTTATTTTCAAACAAACAAAGTATAATATAATAATAATAATAATAATAACAGCAATAATAATAACAATAAAAACAACAATAATAATAATGTAACCTTATAAGCAACAGCCCAACACAGAGCAAAAAACCAACACCCCCATCTCAACTTACGTATTATAGAGTATGATGTCCGGATGCCAAATTGAAACTGCGGGAACGTAAAGTGATAGGACTCCGTCGTAATTGGCGGGATCCCATTTTAAAGTGGGATCGACCCACTCGTACAACATCCAAACGTTCGTTGTCATGTATTGATTTTTCTCGTCCTGGTTACCAATAAAAAGGGATATTGTTTTGGAATTTGTTTGGATTTTTATTTTTTGCTTTAATTTGTATTTGTGTGGATAAGTGTTGTTTTAATTTGTATTTGTGTTTGTGTGTATGTATGTGTGTGTGTGTGTGGTGTGTGTGTGTGCATGTGTGTGGGTGTGTGAGTGTGTGTGCGTGCGAGTGTGTGCTTCAATCTTTTTAAGATTCCACATTTGGAAATAATTCCTTCCCGATGTCGTTTGCATTATTTTGTTGTGTCTGCGTATATTTTAAAAATGTTTTTCCAAATTTGTCATTTCGTTAATTTCCTCTTCAATTTTTTTCTTCTCATTCCTATTGACAAAATTTTCTTGTCAAATTTATCATCTTCATAACCGCGAGTATGAGAGTTCTATTTTTTCGAATGCAATGAAAACAACACACACACACACACAAACACACACACAAACATGCAGATGAACCTACATATAATTACATAATCATATTCATAATACATACATACATTAATACTTTTTTCAATACACTGATTTATATGTATATGAACTAATCATATTTTAATTTGCATTTCTTTATCTATACATTCATTCATTCGTTTGTTCATTCATTCATTTAATCAAGCATTAATTCATTTATTTGTTCGTTCATTATTTGCTTATTTTTAGTACATGCAATAAAATTGCATTATATATTTGTTGATGAGTTTAATGTTACCAGCATTTTGTAATTCCGAAGGCAATTGATGTTATTATTGTTATTGTTGTTGTTTTGATGTTTTTGTTGTTATTATTATTACATTATTTAGTTGTAGTCATGTGTGATAAATTGTGCAAGCTGTTATTTGTTATTGTTGTTGTTTTTGCTTCAGGAAGAAGAAAGATAGTGTTGTTTGTTTGTTTGTGTGTGTGTGTGTATATATCTCTGTATGCACATACGTGTGTATGTATATGAGTGAATGTATGTATGAATGTACTTATGTTGGTACGCATTTTTTTGGTATATATGTATTTTAATTTAAAATATAATTTCTATAATATATTTTTGCGGTATTGTATGAAATCTACCAAATTGTTGGCATAAATCAATTTAAAGTTTGTTTTTTCAATTTTCCTTATTAGAATTTTTTGAAAATTGTTAAATTAATTGAAAATGAGTTATTATCCAAATCCATCATGCAGGAAGGCCTTATTTCAATTTTTCACAAATCAACTTTAGTACAGGTTTGGTTTATATAGTTTCTTTAAACGAAGCAAAGTTAGTACTTTAACAAAGTGAGTTACTTTATATAAACATATATATACAAAGTTATGTACGCATAAAGGCTCTATGTATGTTTCTATAATAAATCATTCGCCCTGAAAAGAAAAGACTGCAAGATGAAATGAAAACATTACTACCCGGACTGCTTGCCTCTGTGTTTGTGTGCGTCTGTCTGTGGGTGTGTGTGTGTTGTATGTCTGTGTTGTGTGTGTCGAAGTAGTTTAAAAAAGTTGCTAAAAAAATGTGATTGATAGAATCATGAACGCGAAAAATTGAAAAGATCGGATATAAAACAACAACAAAAACAACAACAAAACATACATCCTAAATCTTAATTTAGTTTGTAATAGAAACAGCAGCAACAACACTAGCAATAATTGTGTTATTTTGAGAACTTAAACATTCCTTCATTTACTCATTTTATTCATTCATTCATTTATATTTTTTATTCATTTGTACAATTGTTCACTCAAACATCCTTTTCTTCTTTCTCCGTTATTCTCTCTCTCTCTTTCTCTCTCTCTCTTTCCGTTTTATATTTTGAGCGTAAAACTCTATTTTAATCTTCATCAATCCGACACCGAAAGAAGTGGTATATAACTCGTTGCAGTTTTTGAACCAACTCAAACTTCCTTCATGTTTATTGAATTCTTCGAGCATTGTAATGAAAAATAGAATTTTAAACTTGCGCATGGCTGTGTGTACGTGTGTGTGTACACGTGTGAGTGTGCACGTGTAAATATTTGCGCGTGCGTGTGCACGCGTGAATTTCAAAAATTTTTTGCCACCACCAAATAAATTATCCGATAAACGCAAACGAATATTAAACAAAAGTATAGAAAAAAAACAATAATATTATTTTTATTTTAAACTAAAAAAAAAACCAACCACATCAATCAGCTGTGACAATTTTAACCCGATGTAGACATCTATGACGTCACTTTCACGTTCGACGGGCCGGATGTACTTGTTGTACCTGCTGCCGTCCCGAGATTCGAATAGTTTCGAGTAGAGTTTTTTGGCTTTGTGTGACGCTTGTACGCGAGTGATGACGACCAAAAGAAGGATGTAGCAGCAGTGTGTGGTGGATGCGTTGAAGGGATTCATATCAAGAAAGACAGCATAGTTTGGTCGGGTTGGACTGGTTAATTAGGGAGCAGTTTCAATTTTTTCCAAATATCCGTCGGGTTAGTTCGGTATGATACGATATTGACAGGAATATCCGAATCGGTTTTCGATTGTTACCGGTTTTTTGTTGTTAATAATTTTTAAATACTTGCAAGGTTGTACCTGCAGTACATTTCGCAAACGATTTATGATTCACCTTCAAAATTTTACCAAAAAAAAATTGGCTACACCATTTTGGTGTCTAACGAATGGAGTTTCTACGACGTCATAATAATGATATACCATAGCATTATTAGCACCTATGTAAAGTCAATTTAAAATTAATAAAGAATAATTAAAAATTATTATTATTATTATTTATTATTATTTATTATTAATATTATTATTATTATTATTATAACAATTAATCAAAATCCCTATCCAAATTTGTTCGACGCATATTTTTGATATAGTAGCAGTAGTAACAGCAGTAATAGTAGTACTAGTGGTAGTAGTAGTAGGAGTAGTGGTAGTAGTAGTAGTAGTAGTAGTAATAGTGGGAGTAACAATATTAATATTGTTAGTAAAGAAATTTAATTACATATCTACCCGAAAATAAAAATTATAAGTCATTTTAAATAAGAATTTGGCTTACTTACAAAAAGTATGAAACCAAATTACACACGCAATATGAATGATGAATATAGTAGAGTGGGTGAGAGAGAGAGAGATGTACGATTCTTTTATGTTCTATTCAAGTTTTATACGCACACAGTACATACTTACTATACAGTGTACGTACACGTGTATGTATACATTAAAGAAACAGTTTATTAAGGGTATATATATATATATATGTTTGTGTGTGTGTGTTTATACATCTGTGTGTGTGCGTGTGTGTGTTAGTATATATATATATATATATATATATATATATATATATATATACAATAAATATATATATATATATGTATAAATATATATATAGGTACAAGTACATATATTCGTGTGTATGTTATGTGTGCGTCTGCTATCCGTGTTTGTTGAGTGTGTGTTTGTGTGTTTGTGTGCGGGCGTGTGTGTGTGGGTGTGGGGTGTGTGTGTGTGTGCGGCTTACAAACATTGATAATTGATTCATTAATTTTTTCATCAATTTGGCGGGAAAACCAAACGATCATCCTTTAAAAATATTACGGCAAAACAATAGTAGTAATAATAATAATAATGATAATAATTAATAACAATAACACAAATAACAAGCTAAATTGAAGAAAAAAATCTTTTACAAGCATTAAATATCGCTCACAGATCCTCTTTAATATGTACGAAATGATAGGAGAATGATGATGATGAAGGCGATGATTATGATGATGATGACGAAGACGACGATGATGATGACGTCGAAGACGATGATGATGATGACGAAGACGACGACGACGATGATGATGACGATGATGGTGGTATTATTGACTGAATCTTTTTGACATTGGAATTTCGACGCATTTTAACCTAAGTAACACTACTACCCATCAGTTATTACCTATCATAGAGTACACACACGTAAACCCAAAGATGCATACGAACATACAAACATACAAAAAGATATACAAACATCATACAATCAAATTAAAACGTATATATACACACACACATACATATATACAAACAAACAAATAAATAACAAACAAGAAAACAGTTAAAATCAAAAACTACACAAACATATAGTTGATTTAAAACAAATATGGGGTAGATTTGAAACAAACAACAACAAACAAACAAACAAACAAACAAACAAACAAGCAAACATACAAACATACATACATACAAACACACATACACACATACATGCATACATTCACACATACATACATCCATACATACATACATACATACATACATACATACATACATACATACATACATACATACATACATACATACATACATACATTTATACATACATACATACATACCGAAAAATAGTTTGTATATTTGTTTGTATGCAAAAACACGGTGCTCCAATTACTAAGGTATATTTATGATAATCCACGAATGATTTTTTTCCTGCTGCAATTCATCTTTCTGCTTTTTAATATTATTATTATTATTATTTCATTATTATATTATATTTATTATTGTTATTATCATCTTAATTAATAATTATAGAGTTTAAAAAATTAAATAAAAAAAATACAAATTCCTTTTATTCTGAGACGATGGAGACGATGTAAAAATGAAAATCATAACAATTTCAGTTACAATAATATTATTAACTAAATAAAAAATAATATATATAAATATATTATATATATTGTTTCTAATAAATATATTACTGTATAAATAAACGCAATTAAATATATATATATATATATATATATATATATATATATATATATATATATATATATATATATATATATGATATATATATATATATATATATATACATTTATTCAGATCATTATCCTCCAAACTTGAAATAATAAAAACAATACAAAGAATAATAATAATAAAAATAATAATAATGATTATATAATAAATGGGCAAATAATATTAATTGAAAATATTTATTTAGATTTAACCCATAAACAATCAATTAAATCCCTACGCATATGTATGTCATGAGTGTGTGTGTTTGTGTGAGCGAGTGTTTGTGAGTCTGTGTGTGTGTGTGTGCATGAGTGTGTGCGTGCGTGTGTGTGTATGTGCGTCTCGATATTTACGTTAATATGTTATGTTATACTTAAGAAGAAAATTGTTAGAAAATTAAAAATTTACTTTTTATCACAGTATAGCCTGGAGCAGTGTTATATATAATATATGTATCTACACACATACATACACACACACACACACGCACGCACACACACACACACACGCACGCACACACACACGCACACACACACACACATAAATAAACGTATATAAATTTTTGTTCGTATTTTTATTTATGTTTATATTTTAATTTCATGATTGCTGACAGATTCTATTATTATTATTGTTATTATTATTATTATTATGAAGATTAAAACTGGATCAAAAAATGATTTGAATAAAATTAATTTTATTAGTTTTGAGATTATCAAAGTCATCGTAAAGCAGAAATAACAATTTATGCAACGAATAAATATGTATGTATATATTGGGGGCGGTACATTTGGTTTTCCATACAAATTAAAAGTCACCCATTCTTTCACTCATTCTTTAGAACCAAATAAAAAATCATTAACACTAATCTAACTAGTACAAATTAGTGAAACTGATTGTAGTTTGAAAAAATGTGAAAAAATTGTTTTTAAAGAAAAAAATATTAAAAATCTTCCCCGCCAAACGACAAATTACTTCCAGGATCGCTACTCATGGATCCGTAGAACATATCGGACGAGGTCTGCTTAGCTCCGGATCCCAGAGCTTTCAATTCCTGGAGCGTATCCACTACGATTACCTTGAAGGGACTTCCGGGAACGTGAGCGCCGGACCAGAGGATGTTGACCCAGTACTCACCTACTTCCGCTGGGTTGAACTTGCACAAGATCACTCGATCCCGGTGTGGATCTCGTTTCATTTCCACCTGGAACGCTCCTGAGTTAATTGATGGGATGGTTGGTTCATCGATTAATTTGATTGATGGTTTTATGATCAATTGAATTATTAAAAATTAATATTATTATTATTATTATAAAAGTAACATAAACGAATGTTTACCTTTTTTGCCCCTGACCTTGACATTCAACTTTCCAGGGCCAGCCCCTCTGGTGTCAACGCAGAAGCTGCTGTTGAAGGTGGCGAGGATGCCATTTTTGAGACCCTCGCCTGAGACCTTCACCTTGCTGGCGTCTGGTGACGCGCCGACCTTGAACTGGAAAGGACTTTCTAGAAACGTTTTTGTTGTTTATTCAATAAGCCAATCAGTTACTCTGTTGACAAATTAATCAACCTACTAACACCAATCAGCTAATTAATCAGCCAATCAACCAACCAACCAATCGACCAAACAAACAAAAAGGCCAACCTGGTACATGTTCGCCATCGTACATGACGTTCAGCGTGTAGCTTCCGGCCTCGACTGGCCTGAACACGATTTCAAATGTTCCGTCGTTCCTATTGTCCACATCGCAGTTGTACAACTTGCTCGGTCCCTGTACGTGAGCCGTTAGGTTTCCTGGAGATGGCGAGTTCAACTTTTATATTTAATTATAATAAATAGCGTTAAATAATTTTTGTCTTGCATGTAATTATAGCTATGGTGATAATAGTAATAATAATTGTTATTAAATGTTTGGAAAACAGATTTTTAAAAATTTAACGTATAGTATAAACAATAGAAATTAATATTCTCCATTAATCTTAGCTACCGAAAATTGTAACACTGGATGCTAAAGTCAATTTTCAAACTAAGTAAACAAATCTTATTTTAGCTACTTAACTCTGCCAACAAACACAAACTGCAACCAGCTAACAATGTTAAAACTTTTTATTTTGCCAGTTAAAACCAGCTCTGACACCAGCTGACCTAAGCTAACAGCTAACACTAGCTAGCAATAGCTAACATCGGCTAACATCCAGCTAATACCAGATAACACCAGCTATGACTAACCACAGCCAGCTCGTCTGCAGTCGGCCACCACACTGACATCCTGACCAATTTGAGCGCATTTGAGACATTCCGTGTAGAGGGTAACCTGCTTGGGATCGCAACATGGAAGGACTGTTATTTTGATCGGTGAGCCTAGAACTTGCCGACCACTCCAACAAACTGTCAAGAGGTAGGCGCCTGGCGACAGACATAATTATTTGCGTGGTTTAATTTCTAATTTTTTTTTTATTTAAATTTTAATTAAAGTTTTCTTGAAGGCTAAAGCGCTGAAAACATTTGTATAGTCTCGAATGACCAAGAATAAAGATGTTTGTGATTAAATCAATTTATCAAAATTTTATTAATTTATAAAGTAAATCTTTTGATGTTGACTATAAAGACGTGCGGTTTTAAACAGCTTTCTATTGTTTTAGAAAATGATTGTTGTTACGTAATTCACTTTTTCACTTAATAAAAGAAACAAGATAGAAATTTTAACAACTTTATAATAATAACAGACTCATTAAAGAAAGAAATATTTCAAACATCATATCTAAAAAAAAATATTTAGTAGAATTCGAAACGATAGATAATAAAGCAGAATAAACAATATTAACAAATCTCATTTGCCACTTGTTAAAACCAGCTAGCAATGTTTAAAAAAACTTCTTTTCGCTATCAAATACTATCTAACAATGTTAACAAATCTAATTATATCGCTATCTTTCACAAATTCATTCGCTAACCAGCTACTGTTGGAACGTAACTGCAACCATAGAGATTCTCATCAACTAGCTCTATGTCCACGGGTATCTCTTCTTTCAGTCCAATCAGTTTGGCAGAAGGCACGCCTAGAATGAAAAAAGTATCAAAAGTTTTTGGCTGATAAAATGTGTTGCCAGTTTAGTTGCTTTGGTTTAGTGGTTTGGTTATTTATTTCATTATTAATTTACATTTTAACAACAAAACTATATTAAACAGTGATGCATATGTAAATAATAAAAATATTTGTGGGAAGCATACATTCAATAACATCCAAACCAACAGAAATTGACAAAACTTCAAACAATGAAATCAGCACAACAAAAACGAATCAATTGATAGTAATATTATAACAGTGGCAATGACAACAGAATTAACAATTGTAAGAGTAACAGGTATGTTATATGTAATAGTAACACACACAAACACAACGCACACACACACGCATATATATATATATAATACTAACTATAATAATAAAAATAAAAATATTGATTATTAAAATTTTTTTATTATATTAAATTACCCCTACAAAAAATCTAACCCGGGCCGGCTGCTTTTCCGTCAATAACAAAACAGGCTTGCTCCCGGCACCTTGCAAGGGACAAACCCGGCCCAGACAGCACCACCATGTTTTCGTCTATTCTGCATGGCTCTTCAATCTGTATTGGTGATTTCAATCATTTCAATCATTGATTCAATCAATTAATCAATCATCAATCAATCAATTAATTTGTAAAACGCTATTTCCGCGAATTTTTTAAACAGCTTATTATTGTATAATATAATTTTAAAAAGTAACAACCAGTATTTGTTCCTTCTGCTCTTTGGACCTGTTCATTTCGCTGAGAAGTTTCACAAGTTCCACCATGCTCTCTGTTTCGGGTTTCTTTGTTTCAGGCACGCAAGGTGGAGGTTCAATAAAGATGTGATGGAAGCATTCCTGGGGTTCTAAAACCTGAGGTGCCAAGTGATGCGGCATTTTTAAATTTTGGTTCGGTACTTTTTGAAATTTTTTCGCGTGAAAAATATTAATTATCTTTCTTAAATTTAAATTAAACTTTGTTTAAAAAGTTATTTTATATACCTAAAAATATCAAAAACACAGTGAAAACTTGCAACAATACAAACCCTCGTTGACATATAGTTCTTGAATTCGTCGTGTCTTGCTTTCATAAGATCCATCTCAGTCGGTGGTGCTATGACCTCCTGGCCACCAACTGGACAACATGAATTGTAAGGTAGAAGTACAAATTGTCCGTCTGCCGTGGTCAGTTGTTGAGGGATGGGCTGGTTGGGATCACATGGGACTATCACTACGGACTCATCATTCGCAGTTGCCGTCTGTGCTGTTTGGCATGAAGTAGCCATGCAAGGAGGAGGCGGACATTCCGGATGGGATAGAATTAGCATGGGTTGAGGTGGATGACACATAGGTTGGGGCTCCATCATGTGAATGACGTCAATCACTTCTTTTGGTTGGCAGTCATCAGTCTGCGTGCCACCTGTCGATTGTTCTGGAACAGTTTGAACAGATGATGATGATGTTGTTTTCGGTTCTGGACATGGACACGGCATGCACTGAGGAGGAAATCTGGTGCATGTTGGACAGGTTGGACAAGCGGGCTGGAATTGATGTATTGGGCAGCATAGCTCAATTTGGTAGTCTTCGTATATGACAGGTATCAGTTGTGGTGGTTCGGGATCTGTTTGCGTTTCCACAGCATCAATCGAAAGTGTTTGAACGGATGAATTTGCAGTTTCTTTTTTTGGAGGTGGAGTTTCAACAGCATAAATAATGGGTTGTTGTATTTCAGGCACGTTGCAAATGTTTCCACTAATTTTGCAAGCGTTCACTTCGTACGGATAGTTTGGTTTTGCATTTTCAAATTGTTGAACCGCTTCTTGAACGACGATGGGTTGAACTTGGGATGGCATATTTTGAACTTCAATTTGTGGTTGTTGAAGAATAAATTGTGGCGCAGCTAGAGACACATAATTAGAATCAACAATCTGAGGAACGGCTTGTAACTGACCACCAACAATTTGTGGAACAGTTTGCAACTGACCACCTATAATTTGTGGATCTTGGGATGACATAAAAGCAGTTGGTGCCATGTTTGGAACAACTTCAATTTGTGGTTGTTGAAAAATATATTGTGGCGCAGCTAGAGAAAAACCATTAGAATCAACAATTTGGGGAACGGCTTGTAACTGACCACCAACAATCTGGGGATTTAGGAATTGAGGCACTATTTGAGTTTGAATAAGTCCTAGATTTGGATCTAGAATATAAGCATTAGTTAGATTCTCAACTTTGTTTTCAGTTTCATTTTCGATTTTTTTTTTGTCATCTATCGTTTCCAGTTTATCATTAAATTTAACATTTTTGCCAGGTCGAGCTCTTCCCACTTTTGATTCCTTCTGTGCAACGATAATGTTATCTTCTTCCTCGCTGCTGCTGTTGTCATCTTTCGCAGGGGGTGGATAGGGTGATCCGTTGCGGTTGCATCCCATTCCACATTCTTCTTTTTGTTTTTCATCTTTTTCACACGTGCAATTGGCGCAGCAGGTGTTTGGTTCGGGTGGTATATCAACTACAAGGTCCAGCGTTTGAGGATTGCACATGGCAATTATGGGGAACACTTTGATGGGTAGTTTGTTGTAATACACGCGGATGACGTAATTGCCAAATGATTTTGGAATGAATTTTAGGAGGTATCCCCCTTCTGTTTGTATGAGGTCTGGTGCCAGGCAGGTGTTGCCATCTGGTGGATCGATCGTGGCCGTCATTTCTCCTGGACCTGCCATTTCTGTGTTGAAGCCGATCGTTTTCAATTGATTGATTGGGACAATCACGTGATCTTCTTGGGGCCAAAATTCCCAACTATCAACAACTTTCACTTGCGAAGGATCACTTATAATTGGATTAAATGGTCCGCGTATTTCTTTCTTTTTAAAAGTCATGATGACGCTATAAGTTCCGGCTTCTGGAGGAACGTAGTCAACCCTGAAGTTTCCATTTATTTCTGGAGTTATGTCAGATTTCACAGGTCCGTTTGGAGATTGCACTTGTACAACTAATTCTCCAATTTGCTTTTTCGTGTCGACATTGAAAGTGGCTTTTTTTCCAACTAATCCTTTAAAAAGTCCGTCTCCACTTGCTGTAGCTGGATAATATGCCGCTATTTCCTGTCGAACTGGGCATCCGGGAACGATGCAACCGCCATACGTTACGTTGATTTTGTATATACCTGGCATCTCTGGCATGTATGTGACACGATCACCGTTATCAATATCTACAATCGAAATTGGCAATTCGATATCGTTCGGATCGGTTACAGTAACAAGTAACTCTGCATTTCCACATTCATTTTTAACGATGTCGAATACCATCGGCCTTCCGACCTCACCGTATTTAACGCCTTCGATTGTTATTAAACTAGGATCGAAGATGTTGTTGATTACTGGCGATCCAGGTACCAGCTGACCTCCGTACGTGACCCTGATGGCGTGTAGTCCACAAATTTTCGACGTGTATTCAACTTTCACATTTCCGTTTGATAAGCCGGATACACGTGACGGGAGTAGTTGGTCATTGTACGGACCAATGACTTCAGCAACGCAATCATTGGCGCATATTCGAACATCATGAGGGGGTACTACAGCCGCCCACACGGGCTGGCCGACGGCGACCGGCTTGTTGTTGTTTCCACTTACCAAATTCATATTGTTAGCTGGATTAATAATTTTATAAATGAACGGAGTTTCTGGAACTTGTTCTTTGTTAAAATGAACATTGATCAAATAATCGCTTGGATATTTTGCGCAGAAAGTAAATTTATGCTTATCCATGTATTTTTCTTTCTTAGTCGGAACCCCTTTACCGTTGGACGTGATGTTCACATCAACCGGGCCGGGACCTGCTTCAGTTGTATCAACGAGGAAACTGATGTCCTGACCCATTGTTCCGTTGTTAGTTAGATCTACGATCTTCACTTGTGACGGGTCGTACGTTAAGCAATGAAAGGGACTTCCGGGCACTAAACCGCATCCATAAAAAATGTTTATAACGTACTTACCGACGACTTCTGGTAGAAATTGCAATGTGTGTATTGATCCTGCACGCTGCTCTGCTATTTCAACAGGGTTTCCATCTGGATCGACTACACTTGATTGTATTGGAAGATCTGACATGTCCTCTGTATCCAGTTGCATTTGAACTGGTTTGCCGACAGGTTTGAAGCCGGTCATATCCATTCTAACTCTAACTTTATTTTGATCGACAACGGAGCATTTAAACGGCGACCCTGGGACGTCGCAATCGTTAAACTTTATCGCTATGTGGTGAAGGCCGCTTTCGATCGGCGTGAAACTAATCATAGAAACACCATTACAGTCCGTTGAAATTTCTGGGATGGGACGTGTTTTGACACCTTGTACTGAGGCAGTTAATCTGCCACATCCAGCGTTACTCGTGTCGGCCTTGAATGAAACACATGTGTTGATGCAGCCAACTGGTATGCAGCTAACGACAACGTGTGTCGGATCAAAAACGTCCGGATGGAATGGACTATCCTTTATTTCCATGTCAGCATACTTTACCGATAACAAATGTTGTCCTGCTTCTAAAGGAATGTACTCAACAACGTATCCAGAATTATGGGAGCCGGAAATAGATGCTGGTACAATTTGACCGGATGGTGAAGTGATTAAAACTTCAAGATCTGCTGGACTTTCAACAGCGTTGGCAATGACTGTAAATTTTGTAGGCACGTTGGCTTTCACTCTTCCTAGTCCCGGTCCAGTTGCTCGCGCAAGATTGCCGTTCAAAACCGTAGATACAAATGGTGATCCAATCACTGGCTCTCCGTTGTATTTTACGTTGATCAAATGTGGCTCAAATGATACTGGAGTGTATGTTACTTCAACAAGCCCGGTGTCTTGAATGGCTCTTGCAGTGTTTTTCACAACTTGTCCATTGCATGTGATCATTACCTCAAGATTGCCGGGACCAGCTTCCCCGGCATTGATGTGGAAAGTGTTGGTTCTTCCAATGATTCCTGGTTTTATGCATTCTACCTTCACAAATCCAATATTCCACGCTATGGAAATAAACGGACTGTTTTGAATGGGTTCATCAAAATATTTAACCGAAATCAAATGTTCTCCAGGTTCTTCAGGCGTGTATTCTACCAAAAATTTTCCAGCTGCTTTTTCTTTTACTTTTGATTTTACTTCCTTGCGTGTTGGACTCTTAATGTTAACATGAACGTCGGCCAGTAGAGCTGCTGGTCCGTTTATTTCAAAAAAGGTAGGTCTGTTGCAGCGAACTATTCCCAGGCCTTCCCCACTGACCGTTGCTTGCTTTGGGTCGCATACCACCATTTGAAATGGACTTCCGTTTGCATTTTCTCCATTGAACTGAACGTAAACTTTGTGGATTCCAGTGACGAGCGGAGTGCAAGATACATGGTACAGTCCTGGAGTTTTTGATACTGGTGTAATGGTATTTTCGATCATCTGATTTGAGAAATTTTGAATGCTTATTTCCAGTTTACCCTCTCCAGCCTCTCTTACATCCACGTTGAAAACGTTCTCTGATTTGACTCTTGCTATTTCAATGCTGCTAACAAATACCTTGCAGATATCCCATGCTTTTACTGTACAAACATGAATCGGCTGGTTGAAGTATTTCACTGCAACGTGATAATCGCCTGAGACCTGCGGCGTGAAATCCACTCGGAAACTGTTTGATCCAGCATCACAAACATCGCATGGGATTTCAACTTCTTTCGGTCCAATAACTTTCACTTCGATATCTTTCATCTCCGCCATGGGTGCTTGAATCAAGACGCTAGTTAACTTTTTGACTGGTGCAAATCCTGAATTATTAGTTTTGCAAGTAACTTTGCTTTTATCAACTACCATAAAACTAAACGGACTTCCCGGTATATTTTGTTTGTTAAACAGTACAACACCTTTGTGATGTCCGTACACGCTCGGTACATATACGACGTCCAGTATTCCAGGCGCAGGTGACGCTACTTGGTTTGGCACCAACTGACCATTAGGATCTGTTATACATATTTCGCATACACCTTCACCCGCTTCAGCTAAAATTATTTTAAACTCACTTTTCTCTCCAACATTTCCCATGCTGACATTTGCAATCATAACTTTAGTTGCATCGAACGCTTTTGCTATGAACGGACTGCACTTGACTGGTGTCTTGTAGACGGAAACATCGATGACGTAATCTCCGGCCATTTTTGGGGTGTAGTCAACTCTGTAGGAGCCTCCTCTTTCGTTTATATTGTACAACACGTCATTTCCATTCGGTCCTATTATGTGGACGTCAACATCTCGCATCTGTGTATCAGGTGCACTTATGACAAAACACGCGACTGCGTTACACGTTATCGTTGATAAGCCTTCACCTTTGACCGTGACCTTACCGGGGTCAACGACTTGGAATTGCATCGGTGTTCCGTTAATTTTTACACCATTAAATTCAATCATTATGTTGTGATCTCCAGCGACAAGAGGAACGTATTTGACTTCAAGAACGCCTGGACATTTACTGGACACTTGATTTGGTATCAGTTGACCTGTAGGATCTACGATGCTTATCTCCACTGTACCATCTCCAGCATCTTTCATTTCGACAAAAAATGAAGACTCGACACCGACGTGACTCTGTCCAACCCTCGATAGAACAACTTTCGATGCGTCCCACGATTTGACGTAGAACGGACTGTTCGGGATGGGCATATCAAGGTATTGAATGCTTATTTGATATTCACCAACGTTTCTTGTGGTATATTCAACTTTCAATTGGTTGTGGCCCGATTCGCTCACGAGTGGATGAACTTGCCTTGATTTGGGCGGTCCTTTAATCTGAACGTCAAAATCTCCAACTTTCGCATCATTTGATACTATGAAAAAATGTGCTGGAGTGTTGACTTCAGCTGTTTCAATGCCATCTCCTCTAACTTGCGTTTTATTTGGATCGGAAACTTTAAATTTAAAAGGACTGCCTTGAACAATTTCTTTATTAAACGTGACTTCAACAAAATGCGTTCCTCCTTCTATTGGTACGAAGGAAACTTCCAACTTACCAGGCTGCAGTGCATTGACATCGTTCATAATTGGTTTACCGCTAGATGACATCACAACAACTTCTAATTCTCCCTCACCGGAATCATTCAGGTCGATCAGGAATGTAGACCTCTTTCCGACAACTCTGTCACACACGCCAATAACTTTTATTTTTGATGAATCGTAAGCCATGAATGTGATTGGACTGTGTGGCACCACAACACCTCCGTAAGTGACGTCGATTTTGTGTGGACCAGGGCATCGTGGGATAAAGGATATGTCGTATCCAGTTTGGCTGGTACCAGTTATTTGAAGAGGAGACGAATGTTGACCAGGAGCGGTTAACCTGGCTTGCAACTCTGCATTTCCTGCGTGCTCTGTGTTGACGTGAATGGCTCTAGAATGACCAACTGCGGTTAGAGGCGAGTTTCCAGCAGATATCGTTACGTTTCTAACGTCGTAAACTGTCAGTATGATGGGACTGTCAGGCAATGGTAGACAATCAAATGACACTTCAATGAAATACTTTCCTGGAATCTGAGGAATGAAGGAAACTGCATACATTCCATTTGCAATTAATGATCCTTCCATTGGTACCGGACCGGATACATTGCTGGCACGGACAGAAAGATCTCCTGGTCCTGCTTTTGTGGTGTCAGCTGTCAGGTGGAAAGTCTGACCTAGCACTAATGATCTGGACTTCATCGAAACAAGCACACCACTTGGATTTGATACCGGAACTGTAAATGGACTTCCTTCAATTTGATGATCTTCAAATGATATCGAGACATCATAGTTGCCTAATTCAGTAGGGAGAAATTCGCAATTGTAAATTTGGTCGTCAACTTTAATAACTTTGCAAAGAGTCAATTTTCTTGTGGGGCTGTATACTTGAACTTTGACCTCTCCTTCGTATGGCGAAGTATTAACTTCGAATTTCATAGGCATCTTCAAAATTCCTCTGGCTCCGTCCAACGACGTGGCTACTCTCGATCCGTCGTGTACTTTGACCTTGAACGGACTTCCAGGAATTTCCACGTTGTATAGTTTTACCTCTACGTAAAAATGTCCAGTTTTTCTAGGCGTGAACGAAGCTCGATACTTTCTACCATCTAATTTTTTAAGGTCACACGGTACCTTACCGTCGTTAACTTTAACAATTGGTTCCGCGGTTCCACTGTCTTTGGCGTCAAATTCCAAAATAGCCATTTTATTGACTACTGTTTGCTTTGTCAAACTTAGTACCGCAACTTCATTCAAACCAAACACGTCCACTATGAAAGGACTACCAAAAATGGGTTTGCCACCATATTTGACGTGAATCGTGTATCTTCCAACCTCCTCAGGGAGGTAACTGACTTTGTAGCTACCAGCTCCAATTGGCTTTGCAGTTGGATATGTGGGTATCCCGCTTGGAGAAATTATATTAATCGTTACTTCACCATCCGTTAAAATTGCTCTTCCGGTGTTTACTATAAAGGACGTTGTTTTGCCGGCCAGACATGAATGCAGGCCTTCTCCAGATGCTGTGACGTTGCTCGAGTCCACTATGGTCACTTTGAATGGCGATCCTTTTCAATTTTAATGTAAATTTTGTCATTAAAAATTATTTAAGGCATTTTACGTGTAACATTTTCAAAATTTAAAATAGTTATAAATAATGTAAGCAATAAAGATATGAAAATGGTTTGATAGATATAATTTAGTGTTCATTAAAATTTCGAATGTCTGGTGAATTTTGAATTCACTCCATCAATAACAGAATATGACTACATCACAAATTAAAATAAAAAAAAGAGTAAAATAATTATTATATAATATGAATGATAAAAAAATAATAATAACCCGGAACTTCAACAGTAGCGTAGAAAACTCGGATGGAATATACACCAGCACCCTCTGGGCTGAAGTTGATTTTGTATTGTTTTCCGTACTGCGCTATATTAGGAATGATCGGTTTGCCATCTTTGGTTACCTCCACTTTTAGTTTTCCATTTCCGGCATTGGCTGTGTCAACTATCGTGAAAGAAATATTTTGGGCCTTTTATTTTGCAAGTCATATTTATTTAGTTAATTATTATTACGGAAATATTTAAATTTTGTGATGGAGTGAAAAATTAAAAATTTCATTGTATTCCAATTATTTTATATGGTTTGGAATTTTTGATTAAATATTGCGGATAATAACAATTACAATGCTTTATTTATCCTCTCTATTCATCAACCATTCTATCATATTTCAATAAGAAACTTCAGAAGTTTGTTAAAATCTATTACTAAAATGTAATTAAAATTTTCAAGTATTTAATTAATCAACTAACCGGTAAACGATACGGGCTGTCCATTATCTCCTCCTTCTATCCCGAAAACTTTAACTTTTGTGCCATCGTAGACTCTTACAGTGAAGGGACTGCCACTTATAGGACGTCCATTGCTTGTTATCGTGATCGTCCAGTCTCCTTCAAATCAAGTTTTTTTTATTAGTTTCTGGGTTATATATTTCGTTTACAGCTTTTTAATTTGTTTTTTTAGTTTTTTATAGTTCTGTCAGTTTCTGTATAATCTATATTTCTTTAGAGTTGTCATTTAAATTATAAAAAAAACAAATTTGATGGAAGCTAATTTAATGCTCATCTTGTTTCTACTAACTCATAAACATTAGCATGTAGGTAGACGAATTAATAAGACAAATAATAAACCATAAGTTACAAACTCTGTCGAAATAGCACAGTCTATAATGCTTACACTTTATTTAAAGTAAATTTTTCAACGACAAATTTTCCAAACACCAACCAATTTCATCGGGAATAAAATTTGTAGTGAACTGCCCGGTGCTATCTTTTGAAATTTTTAGTGGAATGACATTTCCTATTGGAGACCTTGCCGTCACGTTTATGATCCCTGCCCTATAATCCGCTTCCTCGATCTGGAAAGGAGGAAACTGCATGATCATGGGAGCGGGTAGTGTCGATCGACCCGACATTGTCTGGTAGCCAGGCATTTTTACAGAGCTGAGCTCGCCGTTATTTTATTACTAATCGCTTATTACTTTGGAAAATTAATTGTATTTACTCAAAAATCCATTGCAAAGAATATATATATAATTCATTTATTACTCCAGTACTTAACTATCACTCAAATGTTTATATTTAAATATCTACGAAATAATCCCAATTATTAAAATTTATTCCTCAACTAAATGAAACAATAAATAAATATTTAAGAGATAATATTGAAGTGCAAACGAAATAGTGTGAGCTATGAAATTCAGGTTGGCACGGTAATGACTTTGCTAGGTTGCATTCAACGGGTGTTCTTTCAGTCGCCTATCGTTAAAAACTCATCGATGCATGTCAACCTTCCAAGCAAGCTCGCTCATTATTAGCTGTGAATCGAGCTTCAGATTACAATTGCCAGCTGATCATTTGATTATTATTAATAGACATTCGTTCATTTCAATGCCTTAAATTAATTACATACTATTTAATTAAATAAAAAGTCGGACTAATAATTTTTTTTTGGTAAGTTTAACAAAGTAGTTTAATTAGTATAATTAGTTGTGATTGCCAATCACGATAAAATACACAAAGTCACATTTTTGATTTTTTCACTCGCAAATTCAGCCTCTCATTGTTTCTGGCTGAATGCAGTACTTTAGTAGTTGGCTCTTCAACGGCATATGATTCGGTGGTGTGCAAAGGGCATCACGACGAGTTTGTGAGTATTAAGACTTCAAAATTAACTTTCACACACATGCACGGAAGATGTATTTGACAATTTTTTTTACAAATTTTACTCGTCTGATTTTTAATTCTAATAAATTGGAAAATTAAAAAACCCTGTGGTATCATGTGATGTATGGCATTGTTGCACATTTTAGTCTGTCTGCTTTGCTTTCTCTCTCTCTCTCTCTTTGTTTTTTTTACATAATTTTAATGTTGAATGTTGCCGCCGAAGACAACAAACCACATATGAATGAAAATATCAACACAAAAGTTACGCACTATTTACCAATCATAAAATAACATAAATTAATTTTAAAAACGCGCTTTTATCAATCAATCAATAAAATCTCGTAAAATTATTAAAAATGAAGCTAAAAAGTTAAGAAACACATTGGTTATTTGTCATTTTAGAAAACATTTTAAATAATTTTTAATAAGGCATTGTCATTTTATATAAATAATAAGAAAATTATTTACATGGCGAATTAAAATTTTAGCTTGAAATAACATTCTAAATTAATTAGCATTGTGTATAAATTAATTAATCAACACAAAATACATAGTAAGAGAAATTTTTAATTAATCGCAATAATAAACAATCTACCAGAGCAGTTAATGTTTATAAAATTTGCTAAAAAACTTAAAACATGAAAAATTAGTTAATTAAAATGTGTTTAACTGAGGATTTCACTCTCTCTCTCTTTCTCTCTCTCTCTTTCTTTCTCTCTCTCTCTTTCTTTATATATATTAAAAGATTTTTACATATACTAAGGCAATAAAGATCCTAGAATTGTTTAAAAATTACAAGCATACGAAAAGTCAAAATAAAATGTTTGGTAGATAAATACTTTACAGTGCATAACATTAATTAGCGCTTAATTCTATAAGTGTTAAAATTTTACCAGTCAAAATGATAAACGTTAAAAGGATGGTCCAACGACAATTGTATGAAGAGTTTCAACTGTTTAAAAAATGAAGGTTGTTAACGAATGTTTTAAAAAGAAGTGTTCAAGTACTTTTTTACCAGCGAGAACAAACAGAACAGTAATTTAAAATGAAATCATTTAAAATGTGCTTTTTTATTTCTCCGAATGCAATGATGAATGCAATTTATCCACCTATCTGATATCTTTCAGTGGTTTAAAGTCGTCCATCTCCATTTCCGGGTACAAGTGTCTGGACCCCAGTGAAGTGGATGGAGTACTGGAGGACTTCATCTCGTACCAGCTATCCCAAAGATCGTTAATAATTTCAGTAGTAGTCACGTGATTTGTGTTGTGCGCCACCAAACGAAGAATGAAGCAGCCGTCTTGTCCCAAGTAGTCGAGGACGAAATGCTTCACGAGTTCGTTGTCTTTATTTGTGAGAAGTTTTGATGAAAGTCTGTTCCTAATGAACGTCATCCTATCTCTTCTGCTCAGAATACGAGCGATCCAAATTAGGAGGTTGATGACGCTGACAGCAGCCACGATGAACATCCAGAACCACAGAAAGAGGAAAATCTTTTCGTTGTACATGTTAACGGGGAGCACGCATTGCACGGTGTGGTTCTGCACGTTGGCGAAATCTTGACCCCTGATCCTGAAATCACAGAGGGTAACCCTAGGGAAAGCCACGAAACTATCCTCGGTCCAGTCATTTTTAAGATTGAAGAAGCGAGACAACATGTCGATTCCGAAACTGTGAAACTTCGCTTTCAAAACATAGCTCAGTGCCACCAACTGGAAGACGACGTTGAAGATGTAGATGACCTTCGAGATAAGAAACAAGATGACCAGGTAACTGCTTGTCCTGAATAACAAAATATTGAATTAATGTAGTTATAATGTTGGTTTTCATAATTTTAAATACGTAAACAATTTTAAAAAGAAACATAAAAATGGAAACAAAATGTAACCGACCTTCTTCCGCAACAATGGCAGAAAACAGTTGAGAGGAAACATCCGACCCTAGATTTAAAGTCAACAATTTGTCTGCTATTCAAAAACCTGTCAATCTGCTTTGTGATGATTCTCAGCGTCTTCTTCTTCGAATCGTACGAATCGATCCTCTCCAGTTTGTGGGAAGCAGACAGGATGCTGTCTGCATCGACGCCACTTTTCGTGTTGAACCCGTGCCAGACGAGGGAGGGGAAGAAGAAGCAGACGGCCATGCCCAGCAGGATGAATGGGATCCATTGGTAGTAAGCTATCCGCTGTCGGGGCTCATAGTGAGATTCGTCGTTCTTTACGTTCTGTTCAGTTGGCGAGAGTTGAAGGTTGGTTGAGTTAAGTTATTCAATTTTATCGATTGTACTGGAAATGTATTATAAATTTAAAATAATTTGTTTAAATACTATAATAGTTCAGATAATAATTATTGAATTGAGATTTCGCCGTTTCTGGTTTAGGTAATACTTAAAAAACATACCTAATACACAACAAAATTTTTCAAAACGGTGTATTTTAGATAATCAATAGTAAGTAAATAACAAAGAGGAAAAAGTGTTTCAAACAAAAGAAGAACCAACACTGTCCCACGGAAGGTAGTAGGTGTCCTTGACCCAGCAATAGTTCGTCGTGAACTTGGTGTGGCTGTCGTGGAAGTGTTTCGGCGCCCAGCAGGTGATCGGGTTCCTGACGTACTGACCCATGGAGACCAAGATGGCGAAGAGGATGAGGAAGACGACGGTGTAGCGGGAACTCAACCTATCCGCGAAGTCATCGTCGTTTCGAGATCTGGTTCTCGCTGCTCCGGTTACAATCGAAACTAATCGATCCATCCGGTCGAATCCGAATATCTACGTATGAATCTGTCGGTTATTTTAATTTATAGCGGTATAAAATTAAAAAATATCATATTTTATTTTGAAATAATTTACCATTAAAGATGATGTAACGTTGCATTACAACTTCATTAATTGAAAATTCTCCATCAGTGCAAATTACAAATGCACGCACGGAGTACATGTGACGGTGAACCATAAGCAAACATATAATTACATTCCTATAATTAAATATTATATGTATATTTTGATTCGTATGTAATCAAAAATATTCAATAGGCATGTAACGTAAAATTATTTATATAGAGGCACATTTGTGTAGATTATAAACGTATATTATGTTTCGCGTGAGGTTCGCGGTCGTCATCGTTTTCATTGCGTGTTTGAACTCTCAACTCAACGCCAAACAAGCATAAGAAACTCGCTACTTTCAAATAATGAACTCCATAAAATGATTCAACAAAATGAATTCCATAAAAATTACAGAAATAAATATACTATTAAAGGAACATCAATTAATTTTTATTTATATAGATTTTTTCTGAAAATTTTAATGCAAACCTAATATAAGAAGAAGAGTTACAAAAATTTCCCGACAGAATCAAAATAAAACAATGGAATCCGCACTGATCGAGCGTCCAACTTGTAATGAAATACGATTTTACTATTTACCTTTATACACAGGAATACTCATATATACACCATGTATTTATATATATATATACATATTTGTATATACAAATACATGTGTGATTTGTGTGTGTATGTATGTATGTATGCATGTATGTATGTATGTATGTATGTATGTATGTATGTATGTATGTATGTATGTATGTATGAATGTATGTATGTATGAATGTATGTATATAAATAGTCCATTGTTTGGTCACACAGCTAGCGGGGCTTGTAGGCAAACTCACATGCATACATTTGCATGCACGTAGCACGTACACACATGTGCGTACACTAAACCACAGCTTAAAGTTGAATGTACATTCACACACACACATATTTTTGTTTAAATAAATACTTGTACATATATATTCTCACACATCACACGTACACACATTCACTGCACATACATACAACCGTGAACAATTTTGTATGAATAAAATTATTTTTTTTCTCAAAAAGAAATTATTTCGAGATTTCAATTGCTTAACTAAAGTCAAAACATTAATAACATAAAACCGACATTATATTTGCACCAACCTAATAATTCAGACAACACACGTGAACACGTGTTGAAGCAGGCATTCTAATTTGCATGTCAGTTTAATAGGACAGTCTGACCAGCATTAAAAATTATAATTTATGCATTCGCAGCCGTCCATTTTATGTACTCACCTCATTGTAATTTGTTACAACAATGACCACGCTAACCTATTTATACATTCTATCATGTACATGTTACGCTTGCACACCCGCAATTATCATAACATCACAATTATTAGCATAATAAACAGAGTAGCACACACACTCACATGTGAAATCCTCTTTCTTAAACACACCAAACAAAACATATTCATACATACACGTGCACATGTGAGCATGTTTATACATGCATTTAGAATTAAATGTTTCTTTGTACTTTTTGCTCCTATTCTAGTGCTCCGTGTGGAAGATATCTCTGCAAATTGTAATGTTAGCCGAAACTGTTTGTAGATAGAAAAAATTTTGCGAAAATTTTATTTAGTAATTGAAAATTTGAAAAATTTATCGAGCCTAGTCACTGGAAATAAAATAACGCCTGCTGTCATGTCAAATCTTTACAGATGTAAAATCTATTAGAAATTGTTTCATATTTTTTTAAACGTAAATGCATTTGTGTTACAAAAACACTTACATACAATCATACATACACAAACAA
Organism: Helobdella robusta; assembly: GCF_000326865.2. Classification (NCBI taxonomy): domain Eukaryota; kingdom Metazoa; phylum Annelida; class Clitellata; order Rhynchobdellida; family Glossiphoniidae; genus Helobdella; species Helobdella robusta. Next base: position 1,160,500 of record NW_008704659.1, on the reverse strand, counting down.
ACACAAACATATTTAAATACACACAAGTTTGTCAAATGATTCCGGTATCGCAAACAACTCATTGTCAGGCAGGGCTTAACTCCTTGATGACTTGTGGTTTCTGTGTGCTTCTATTTTTTTTCTGTCTCTGTCTGTGTTTATATGTTTATGTACGTGTTTATACTTTTGTGTTTTTGTTTATATGTCTTTGTTAGTAGTTATACGTTTATGCTGTTGATTTAGGTTGAGAGTTTCCGAAAACTTTAAAGTATGTTTCTGGATTGGTTTCCTTTTTGAGTTTATATTCATTGCTCATGTATAGCGATTAAATTGTTGGGCATATATTTATGTTTGTTTCGTGTGTATTTGTATGTTTGAGTCGTTATACATACCCAGACATCTCGGCAAATGCTTGAACACTTAATTATACTCGAAAGATCTTGCGTTCGCCCAGAAGCAAAATAACGATGAACTATTGCAATGAATAAAAATTACGTAATTTGTGTTGTATGGGACGCATTTCATACACAAATATGTAATATATATATATATAATTATATATACATTTATATACATATATACATAAACGCATATTTATGTGTGTGCGTGTGTTTGTGAGTGCGTGCGTGCGTATGTGTGCGTGAAGGCAGCTAGCCTGATTAATATTCATAAGGATAACAGAGGCAGATAGACAAACATGAGCTGATGTAGGGATGGTGTCCACAACCACATGGAAGTTCCACTGTTTACATACATACACACCACACACAAACTTTTACATAAACACAAAAAAAATGTATGTATATTTTTATGTAAATTCTTGCGTGTATGTATGTGTGTGTGAGTGTTTGCGCGTGCGTTTGTGTGTGTCTGATGGCATGCATGTGAAAATGTATAAATTAATACTTTGGCCTATTTTTCTTTTCAAACAGTGACTTTAAAGTGTTTGGGCAAACACTAACACACAATAACACGCACACACATACATGCATACACGCATACACAGTGTATTACACACATACTGACGGGTCAAAGTTCAACACTTAATTATTAATTAATTATGTGTCCCCACCTTCACACACCTCACGGACACACACACACATACACACGAACACACACACACTCAAACACACGCTCACACATATATGAAAAATATAATATTGAATCATTCAAAACTATCGTTTTAAATGATATTTCAGTATATTTAAGAGTTGATATTATGTTACTTGGTTTGTGATTATAACCATCAATCATATTTTTCACGCACTTCTCTTGTCTTCCTGATTTTGCATCATATCCTTTAATTAAAATCTTCTAACCACTCAGCTGATCGCCTGTGTCTATCTTTAATCTCGAGCTTTTTCCTTACTGCGTACGATCTAGAACGCCTTTCTTTATAGCCCACTGAGTCTTTTTAACATTATATTAACTGGCAATAAAAATAAAATGACAAAGATAAACCCAAAGGCCAGTGAATGATGCCGTGGTCCATCGCTAAGCAACTGTGGGTTATATATGAATATAAATTGATTGATTAGTAGGCTGGTTGGGAGGTCAAACATTTTACTGTTATCTTCAAAGTTTTAAGAAAAGTTATTTTGAATGATGTTTGTGTAATTATGTAATTAATGTCAATGATGTTCTTCAAGTAAAAATAACAATTGGTGGAAATTGACTAGGCAATACATACATACTAAGTACTGTGCATTCTTTTTATCATGTACAACAAATGTATTATTAAGTACACTCCAAGTATGGAAAGTACTTTGTAATATACTACTACATATACTAAGTATATGGCAGTACGTTAAAATTTTGTATGTAATTATTTCTTGCAAAAACAACGCAGCCACTGTGATTCACTTTTAACCGTCTAAAAACTATTGCTCATAAGTTTTTGAAAGCCTGAATTTAATCAAATTTTTGATTAATAAATCTAATAAAAGATTTTAAATTTTTATAATTTGTGGAATTGATTGCCAATTCTCCATTTTTACTTATATAATAATATTTTTAATAAAATAAGTGATAAAAGAAAAATCTCTGACAATGTCATCCTGGCTTGTTTCCATCTTCTTCTTCATCACCATCTGCATTGCCAACTCATTGTCAATACCGAAATCTAACCGGGTGACTGTTAGGGTCAGTGTCAATGTTTCATTTTTATAATTATATTATAATTTTATTATAATAATATTCTGAAATAATTTTCTGGTGTATAGTATATATATTATATTATAATAATTCTCTATGTATTGTGTTAATTTACATTTTATTTCAATTTTTAATTTTTAAAAATTTAAATACTTTCAATATTTTTGTGAAATTTTTCAGATAAAATCTAGTTAGCAATCTTTTCAGTTTAAAACTAAGTACTCAATAATTTATTGAACCTTACTCAATGATACAAACTTCTCTAGAATAAATACATCTGTCATATCTCCTATGTATTATTTGTCAATCAATATATTTATAAGTTTAGTAGGTTGTTACAACAAATAAAATGGCAGTTGATTTTTTTATTAAGTTCTACTGCTAAGGTGGTAATCTTATTACAGTAGATTTTTTTTAGTAAATTTTATTTTATAAACATTCTTTTTGGTGAAAATGTCAGTTGACATTAATTTGTGAGCAGCTTTCAACTTTTTTAACTTTCACTTTCTATTGATTGGTGATTATTTGTAAATCATTTTTGCTTTTTAGATATATTTTTTATTATTTATTCATTAATTTTCATGCTTAATTTATTATTACTAAAAATAAATTATTGTCAAAAGCTTTTAACAAATAAATTTCTTTGTTTTCTCATCAGCCATTCAGTGATGAGGTTCATTTTGAGAATGACGATGAGCACAATGCAGAATACGATCACGATGCCTTCTTGGGGGAAGAGGAAGCAGACGAATTCGATGATCTAACTCCTGAAGAAAGCAAAGAAAAATTAGCGTACGTGCTCTCCTTCATATCACTTTTTATTCTTTGCTTGCTTTTGTAATTAGAACACATTTTATAACTCTCTTGTTAGTTCAATGTGTTGTCAAAAATATCTTTTCAACAATTTAACTATTTGTTATGTTATCTTCTATTTTAGGGCTGATATATTTAGTTAGATTATTTTTAATTCAGTTTTTTTTGTTGGCTGAAAATGTTAGCATTTTTAATGCACTCACACACACACACTCTCTCTCTCTTTCTCTCTCTCTCTCTCTCTCTCTCTCTCTCTCTCTCTCTCTCTCTCTCTCTCTCTCTCTCTCTCTCTCTCTCTCTCTCTGTTTTCTCACACACACTCATAAAAACATTTGAAAAGTCAAACAAACACACAGCATTCTCTTTGACAAGATCGACACAGATGGCGATGGTTTGATCTCAGAAGATGAGATGCAGACGTGGATTAGAAAGATCCAAAATCAGGATGCCAGCAAGGATGCTGACAAAAAGTGGGATGAAATAAATCCCAAACAAGAGAATAGTATGACGTGGGAGGAGTATGAATTCTTCAGCTATGGAACCAGAGAGTCTAGTTTGTGCTTTTTGTTATTTTTAAAAAATTTTCATATTTTATTTGTTTATTTATTTATTTGTTTATCTGCTTGCCTAATTCTTTTATCTAGTTATTTTTTATGTACTTGCATATTTTCTTTATCATATATAGCCTTAGTCTGTTGACTTTCAATTATGTGTTGTGATACTTCAATAGCATTCAATTGCTCTTTCTATTTTTGCCTCCATCATTGCATCCTTATCTAACTGTGATGATCAAACTGAGGCGAATTGCTATTCAAATTTTTTAATTAATGAACAATTATACTAGACAATTAACATGAAAATAAAATGTTAATCCATGAAGAATTGGACATTTTTATTTCCTACTTGTTTTTTTTTTCTTCAAGTTGACTCAAACCCGGATGAAAAACTTCATGAGCTGATAAAGAAAGACCAGAAAAGATGGAGGGCTGCAGATTTTGATCAAGACTCTCTACTCAGCAGATCAGAATTTTCAGCCTTCATGTTCCCGGAGTCTGTCAAGGAGATGGAGGATGTTGTGGCCGAGGTTGTTGATGAGGAAATTATTTTCCTGGTTTTTTTTTGTTTTTTTTCAATGTGGCAGATGTTATCGTTAATAATTGGTCTTTACCTTTAGTAAATGAAATCATTGTGTAGATTGATTGACTATGGGCTAACTGACATATTGACTGACCGACCAAATGACCGACCAACCAACTGATTGACCAACTGATCAATTTTTACAAACACAGGAAACCCTAGAGGAGATTGATGCAAATAAGGATGGACTGGTTGACCTGCAAGAGTTTATCGGTGAGAAACTTTTTCAATGGTTATTGGGCTATGCAAGTGAATAAACAAAGCGTCCACATTATTAATATAATATTTAAATATAATTAATTTAATTTAATTGATCTGAAATAAAATTACTGGCCGCCAGACGATATGGACATTGAGAACAGCGAAGATGAAGACACCGAGGAGAGCAACGCTGAGTGGATAGAATCCGAGAAACAAAATTTCATCGAGAACCTCGATAAGAATAAAGATGGCAAAATGGACAGGGAGGAGGTTAAAAGCTGGCTGATGAGTGAGGAGTGGAACCAAGTTAATGAAGAGACTGATCACCTTTTTAAAGAAGCTGATGAAGACATGGTCATTTTTTATTTTTTTTCTTCATTTGTTATTTATTTTATTATTTATTTATTTATCTTTATATCGATTATAATTTTAAAATTCCATTCATAATTGTTCTTTAATTATTCTTAGTGCATTTTATGTGTTTTAGTTGGTTTGTTTACAAGACCTAATAACATTTTTTTCAAAGAACTTTATGAATTGTGATTCTTTAGAAAAAAGTATTTAAAAAAAAATATTATTGTTTTATAAAACAAAAGTGTTAAATTTTAATAATTTTTTTTATGAATATCTACAGGACAAACACTTATCCAAAAGTGAAATGTTGAACAAGTTTGACCTCTTCGTTGGCAGTCAGGCTACAGACTATGGAGATCTTTTCAACAGGCATGACGAGTTTTGACGGAGAAATAATTTATTTTCAAATAATTTCATGTCAATTTTTATAATTTTTCTTATATCATTACAACTACATGAATACGCATTTATATCATTTACAATTTATACATATACGTGCGTGTGTGCGTTTGTGTGTGTGTGTATATATATATATATATATATATATATTCAGTAGTATATCAAAGTGTATTTTATCCTTTATTTGTTTGGTGTGTTTTAATTTATTTTACTGTTTAATACGTTCTTTGTAGCTTGTATTGTATCGTATTAAATTGGTATTTACTCATTCATTGGTGTCGTGTGTTTGTTAATTTGTACTTGGATGAAATTATTTCTCCCTATTTTATTTTGCTTTTTCATTCAACTTTACTTTTTTTTGTTCTGAACCACCAATAGTTTCTTAAGGCCCAGTATTATATTTATGTATGCTATATTTCAATATTTATAGATGTTATATGGTGGGTTGGATTGTGTTAGTTGTTTGTTTTAGTTTACAATTTTTTTGGAAGTTATGATGTGAAATTATTAATTTCAAAATGTGAAACATTTCGATATCTGAATGCATTTTTTCTATATTTATCCGTTTATTTAATAAAAGATGCCTTTTACTGTTCATTTTGAACTATATCGCTTGTTTAGTACACATTGATAAACCTTATAGTGAATTAAGCTGGTAAATTTTACTAGATTCGTGTGCTACTCGATCGTCTCAGCATGGAAATGTATAATTTAGTAATGGAGATCCTGACATTTTTCAATGTATAGTAACCTAAATCGACTGAATAGTCATCACTGTATAACTGAACGGGCCTTTACAGTTAACATTTTTGTAATGTGGAGCTGATATAGTACATTAGGCCGATAATTTTTTGGTAAATTCTTGCAGTTTTCAATGTCCTGAACAGAAAAATGTACTATTTGGTAATGGAAGTCACAACATTTTTGATATACAGTAACGTGAAATTGTATAATTTTGAAACCCTGAGTACTTAACAACGTTCGCTAGATAAAGTCCTTCGGTCAAAGTGCTTGCTACTGTTAATTTTTTGGCTTTTAAAAATTGTTGCTTAATTGTTTAATGAATTAAACTTTTCAAAATGTGAAGTAAATGAAGAAAAAAAAATTTCTGTAAAGTTAAATTTTTCTGAGGAAAGATTCTTCATAATTTTGGATGACAATTATGTGTCTTCGGTTTTGAACTTAACAGGAAAATTGCTTGGTGCATGCGCAGTGATTTGTTTCTTGATATTGTTAATTATGGATGAGCATTATCGCGATACTTCATTCAAAAAGTAAGTTTTTTTACAAACTTTCCATTTTAATTTTTTTTTCATTTTCGGCCGATTAGCACGAACGTATTAGTTTAATTTGATTAAATTTTGTGATAATATGTGCACGAGGCTTATGTATGTACTGCACTGTTGTACTGCTACTGAGTTATGAAATGAAATGGATTCTGACCTGCTGGCATGCAATGAAATAATTTGATAAATTAAAATAGCCATCTGAATGAGTGCCTCTCTAATCACTTCGTTTAGGCATCAGTGTTTTCATCTTTGATGTCTCCAACCACTTTTTCATAACAATTCATTGCTATTTTATCATTTGCTTTTCTTGGATTCATATTTTTTATGTTTTATGTATAATTATAGCATATTTGATTTTATATGCATGCTTTTTTAGTAGTTTCTTCGTTTTATTTTATTTTTTACAAACATTAATTTTTCAACTATAGCTATGACGATTTCAATGTTGGTTTCGACGGTCGTGGCGGTGGCGGCAGCAGAGGTGGCTACAGAAGTAGTGGTGGCCCCAATCACCAGCAACCACAACAACACAGACCAATACCAGATGATGGTCCGTTCACTGCTTACGTAGGCAACCTACCTCCTGGCATCGTGCAGGGAGATGTTGAATTAATGTTTAAAAATCTATCGGTTTGTTTGCTAACTTTTAGTTTAATTTATTTAATTTTAATTATTCATTTCATTAAATTGAAATCAATTTTACATGACTTTTTTATGTGACATTCTAAATATGCCAAGACCTTTATTCAATACCTTCATTATGCTAATTCAGATCAAATCAGTAAGACTTGTTCGAGATCGAGAAACAGACAAATTTAAAGGTAATTATTATGCCCAATTCTTGTGTGTAAATAAAATAATGTTTTAGTTTTCCATGTTAGTTTTGTTTGTTAGTACAATTAAATCCATTACTGAAATTTTTCAAAAAATGAAGAGATTAGTTTATTTAAAAATACTATCTTTCTATAATGCTACAATGTTAAAGTCTTTGTGTTTTAATAACCATACAATAATTGTTTTTCAGTACTTGAGAAATTTATTTAGTTTACTGATTTTTTGTTTGATAGTTTAATAATGAATAAATTTGGCTGAATTTAGATTTAAAAGTTCAAATAATTTGCAAATTTTGATCATCTATGAATTTTTAATTCAATTTTTTCTTGTATTTTTTAACAAATTCTGATTTCTAATTTCAAATGTTTGATTAAATTGGACCTCAAACTTTTCATTTTAAAGGTTTTGCGTATGTCGAGTTTGCAGACAAGTCATCACTCATTGAGGCTCTTTCGTTTGACAAAGCTGTGAGCATTTTTTTTCATCAAATTATTGTTGTTGCAGTTGCTGTTGTTATTTTTTAAAAGTTGTTAGTCAAATGGTTTCTACAATCATGGAAGTAAAGTAGTGGCAAATGTTTATTGGCTTATTTCAGAATGATTTCTTAAATGGGAGATTTTGTAAAAAGTTAATAATTACATGCTGAGATTTCTATAGTGCCATGAAACGAATTATTGTTAACAATGACTCACCAATAATTATCATCATAATTAATTAATTAATAATCTGTTAATGATAATTAATTAATTATCATCTCGAGGTAGGACGTCATCATTATCATCATTAATACGTTTAAAAATATCTAGATCTAACAAAGTTATAAAACTAATAAAACTATTTAAGGAATGAAATCAGTTTAGCTGAACTGTTTGATTAAGCTTGGCCGACATTGCTAACTAACTAGTAGTGTTGGTGATGTTATTAATAATAGTTTAATGTTTGTTTGTTGTTATCTTGAAACAGTTCTACATCTCAATGTTGGAATGTTGTTAATAGAACAGCACCAAGAATAATGGTACAAAAATGAAATCTTACTAGAAAAAAATTCTGAACTTATTAATGCCAAACAAAAATGAAATGAGGTCTTTAAATGAAATAAGCAAAGACCTGAAAAACATTTTAGCCCGTAAAATTTATTTAACTTAATAAAATAATGAATTAATAAATTTAATTAATTTAATAAAATCAGCAACATTTCTTCAGTTTATCACCATCATTTATTCACTCATTCATTCATTCAACTAACAACAGCTCTTCATAGACAAATACTTGCGAGTCGATGTGGCCGAAGGTCGTAGGTCAGATCAGGGCAATCGAGGTCGTGGTGGAGCTCAGGGAGGCCGGGGAGGATATGACGGTATTTATTTATTATTATTATTATTATTATTGTTGTTGTTGTTATTATTGTTGCTAGTGATCTTATTTTTTTTATTAGATTTTTGTTACAGTATAATATCCTATTTGATATTTTAGGACAATCTTTCTTTGTCTGCCTTCATTTCATTCTTAAATAGTTTCTTATTTGGTTTTTTGACATACAAGTTATGGAAAACTTGTTGCTTTTTGTTATTTTTCTAAAATTTATTTCATATTATTTTTATTTTGTTTCATCTTATTCCATCCTTAATGAAGCTTCTTTTTCATTCAGAGGTTGGTACAGTATGGTTAAGTGTACAAATGCAAAACTAGAATTATAGTTAAGGATAGTTAAGTGAAATGTATGTTAATATAAATAAATTTCACAAATATGCACATGTGTGTGTGTGTTGTGGATTTGTGTGTGTGTGTGTGTTGATTTGTGTGTGTGTATTGAAAAGAGCGTCATGTTTTGAGATGTTCACTTGCAGGTAGCAGAGGGAGAGGTGGCCCTGGTGGACGAGGGGGAGGTCCGGGGCCTAGAAATGATGGGAGTTCATTCTATGGAGGGGATGGTTCTTATGGAGGAAATCGACAAAATAGAGAAGGTACTGTCTGTCCATATGCACATCTGCCTATCTATATATCCATCCATATATCCATCCATCTAAATTTTTATCCATCGAGTTTTTCCATCTATTTATCCATCCATCTAACTATCTGTCCATTTTTTTATCAATTTACCCATCATTCATTTCTCTACCCATCACTTCATTTTGGATTCATTTATACTATCCATTTATACCATACCATCTATTGTATTTTTGTATCTTAACTTGTATTTCGATATGAAATTGGATAGTGCAACAAATACTATTCCACAATCTCACCAGGTGGCGGTTACAACAGAAGTGGTCGGGGTGGCGGCTACCAGCCTCAGCCGCAGCAGCAACAGAACCAGGATAGATACCACCAGTCACAGCAGCAACAGCAGAACAGGCGAGGCGGTGGTCCCGGTGGTGGCTATGGAAGGAATGAAAGTGGATGGTCGGGAGGCGGTCGACGAAATGATTACAACAACAGAGCCAGGAAAGATAGCGAAAACAAAGGGCCCATAGAGTCCACCCTACGAGAATTATCTCCTGGTTTGTTTTTCCTATTTTTTTCAAAACAACAACAACACACGTTTAGACGGCATTTTCCCCGAGATCGGGGGTTGCCGTTTGGCTACCTATGATGAAACCGAAATACTCCTCAACGCCATCCAAATCTGTCACTCGCCTCAGTATCACGCAACCCCGCTTTCACCCTGTCCTTCTCCACCTGCTCTCTCCATCCCAATCGCGGACAACCCCTTCCTACCACTCCTTCAACCTCGAACTCCAACGCTCGCCTAATCTCGACCCTTTCATCCCTTCTCAACACATGTCCATACCACCGCAATCTCGATCTCCTTATCAATGTCACAATGTCCTCATTCAGTCCCATCATTGACATCAGCTCTGTACTACTCCTATCCTTCACTTTAACCCCACACATCATCCTCCCCATAGCTATTTCAGCCCTCTGCAGTACACTTTCCTCCTCTCTCTTCAACACCCAAGTTTCACCACCATATACCATCGCTGCTCTCACACATGCTTTATATACCCTCCCTTTCATCTTCACTGACCATTTCTTTCCACACAATACCCCACCCAGTTCCCTAAATTTCATCCATCCCACACGAACTCTAGCCGTAACTGCGCTCAAACATCCTCCATCCGCATTCAGCTTATCCCAACAAAGCTTTCCACTCTTTCAATACCACCACTCAACCCCGTCCTTGCGTCCGTCCTATTAATCACACCATGAACACATTTCTTACATTTGAACGTGCTTTCCACCTTTTTCAGTGCCCCCCTCACACCACTACATCTCTTATGCACCCATTTCTGACATCCTATACACAATACCGAGTTAGCCTTCACTCTTCTGTCACATACCCCACAGGGGTCTATTTTACTTATCACTCGCTCCCCACCTTCCCCACTCACCATTATCTTCGTCTTACCAATATTAACTTTTAACCCTTTCTTTTCAATAACACTTTTCCATCTGTCAAATTTTAACTGCAATTCTTCCATGCTATCAGCCATCAAGACTAAATCATCTGCATACAAAATCTCAAATAACAACCCCTCCATTATGTTTCCACACACAACATCCATCACAATTGCAAACAGAAACGGTGATAAGACTGATCCTTGATGCACTCCTACCTTAACACTAAAAGCGTCCGACACCCCCCTTCCAACCCTCACCTTTGTCTTTGCCCTTTCATACAGCTGCATCACAGCTTTAACAAGTCTCTCATTCACTCCTTTCTTCGTCAACACTCATTCAATGACCTTCCTCGGTACTCGATCAAAAGCCTTTTCTAGATCCACAAAACACATGTACAATCTTGGTTTCTTCTTTCTATAATTCTCCTGCAACATTCTCACCATAAACAACGCATCCACCGTTCCCCTACCAGGCATAAACCCACACTGCATTTCATTAACTGTCATTAACTTTTTTCAAAAGTTCTTTTTTTATATATTTTCAAATATATTTCTCTTTGTGATTCATTTACTCATCGTGAGGTAAATGAGATAAAATTAGGATTTATATTATAATCTGATAGTCTCGCTCACATGTAACAAATAATAGACAATAACAATGACAAAATGGAATATAAGCGAAGGAGGTAGGGAGTGCCAGAAAATTTTATTTATGTTGCAGTTTTTCTATTCATGGTCCCTTTTAAAATTAGCTTGCTCATAGTTGTAAATGTTCATTCTGTTTAGACTACTTCAGACAATTGTATTTTAAATAACCTAACACTATCTCTGACAGCATTATTTAATTGATAATTACAAATAAATTAGCTAAATGAATGAACGAAATAATTTTTATCTCTGATTTTTCATTTTTCACAGAGTCAGCGTGCCAGACCAAAGTTGCAACTGCTACCGAGAACCGTGAAAGACCCCTATAAACACTGTGGTACAGATCTGAAAAGAATGCCAGTATTTTTGGCACGGGAAAACCCAGAGATGAAAGTATGCGTGTGTCTGTACTATCTGTATGTGTGTGTGTATGTTTGTTTATGAGGATTTTGCGTGACTAACTCTCTGACTGCCTGTCAATCCCACCCGATGATGACTTATTTTAAAGAATTTTTATTGCAACCTTTTATATAGTTGGTCTATAAATTTTTGGCAGTTCTTCAATAGATAGATCTGTCATGATTGCTGGGATTAATTAATTTCGTGATTTGTATGATTGTACATAAGGAACGAGATCCATTTTAATATTCATTAAAATACTATGTGATTGAAGGAGGGTATTAATTTGTGTTGCTTATGTTTAGATGAAAAATATACATTAAATTGTTATAAAAATTATAAAATCATTTGAATCCCCCCCCCCCCGATGCAGCACTGCACCCTGATGAACAGAAAACATCGCCCCACGTATCTGAGAGTAAAGACTGAATTGAATTGACGATGATGATAATGATGATGATGATTATATCTTGTTTCATTCATTCATTCATTTCTTCTCTCATTTTTTTTTAAATTTTATAAATATTAATCGTTAGATTTTATGAACTTAAAATTAAAAATATATGAATTGATAAAATAATGGAATAATTTTTATTTTATCGTATGAATAAATATTATTACTATTATTATTATTGTTGTTGTTGTTGTTGTTATTATTACTACTATATTTTCTTAATGGACTGATTCGTTTTAGTTAAATGATTTGTCTCGTAAGCTGTTATTTATGAATTTATTTATCCAATTAATTGGTTAATTAATTGGTTATTTGATTAATTGGTTAATTAATTAATTGGTCAATTAATTAATTAATAAAAATGTGATGCACGCATAGTATGGCTTACGTACGTATGTGTGTTTGTGTATCTGTATGACACTGTACGCTTACATTACATTGCAAACTTCTATACAGACGAGTGTGTACATAGATGTGTGTGATGTATGTGTGTGTGTGTGTGTACTTTTGTAATGTATAAGATGTGGTTGAGTCCGAATGCTCACTTGTACACTTGTGTATGCATTTTTTGCCCCGTGCAAGCATTTGGTTAAATTATTTGATTTAATTAACTGTACGGGCGTATTTCCTCATATCTTATATGTATATATATGTGTATAAATGCATGCATTCATACTTACATAGAGAAGTGTGCGTGTGTATGTACAGTACATGTATATAATACAAATGTATGTATAATTATACCATGGGTGTATCGCTTGTATTGTACTTTTTTGTATAGCATTGTATATTGATCGATGTACAAACAGCACCGTTTGTATAAATATTTCTTTTTATACAAATGTATGTTTGTACAGGCGCCTATGTACGTATATTTTTTGTTTGTGTGTGTGTGTGGATATTTCATTTCAAGTTAGAGCATTTGCTTATGTACATGTTTGTATGTATGTTTGCAATATATATATATACATATTCATATGTTCACATACATACAATATGTATATATATATATGTATATATATATATATATTACGGAATATAATATTTTTATATACATATTATACAAATGTAGGTATGTATGTATTAATATCTTTTCTAAAAATTCATACGTGAATGTGTACGACTTTCTCTCAGTTTGTTTTTCGGAAGCATTAGAATATTTTAATTTTAATATATATATATATATATATATATATATATATATATATATATATATTATTTTTTATCGCCACCACAATCGCATTGTTGAATACTAATGCTACTATTAATAATAATAATTATAATTATTGTTTTATCATCATGGTTTTTCATTGTCACGTATGAATTCAGGTTTTTTTTCCTACTCATAATTTTTTATAATAATAATATTATTATTATCGTTGCTAAAGATGCTGAAATGCGGTTGGTCATGTTCATTTTAGAACATATTTCCACTGCATGTTCTTAAACCCACTGGATTGTGAAAATTAATCCTTTATTAATGGATAATTAATTTTATTGGTAAGGTTAATTAATGGACAATGTTTTAATCTGGCAGTTATGATTTAATGTTCAAAATCGTTTGGAATAAAAGGTCTTCTTAGGTAGATTCTGTTTATCGGAATTTCGCCGTTTTGCAGTCTTAACCAGTATCTAATGATCATGTATATACCTACATGTATATTATATATATAAATCTTCAATTTCTTCAGCGTAAAGTAAACTATTCGTACCACCATCATGAAATAGAAAATTGTTTTGCTTCTGTTGAGGTTCTAAAAATTTGGGCACTTCTAGCGTGGATACTTGCGTAGGTATATACGCCCATCCAGATACTATATTTGAAAATCACGGTCAATGATGACCATAGAAGATGAAAAAACTGAGTTTCTACATCTATGTTGATGGCGTATTTATTTATAAATATAAAACTTTATTATAATCCAATTTTATTATTTGGTAAGTTTTACTAATAATTTTTGGGAGTAAATTTTTGCCTTTAAATAAAATCTAGTAAGTAAATTCAGAATAAGCAACGAAATAAAGAACGAAAGATATGCAAATAAATAACAAAAACAAACAGTTAATGATATATAGCATGTAACAGTATGTGACAACAACGTACATAGTCATACAACAGACAGTCAGTTTAAATCTTGTAACAATAATATTGTAACACTAATAATTAATAACAATTATATTTATTAATAATCACATGCAAAAATTATAAAAATATGTAAGGAATATAATGAATCAGTAAATCAGGAATGATATTTATTTCAAAAGAGGCCATTTTATTTGATCCTTGGCCGATTGGATGACCTGAAAAGAGTTTTTAATTAATTTAGTAATATAAGAGTAGTTATTATTATTGTTATTATATGTTGTCTAAAATAATATATTAAAAAACTGAAAATTTCTGTTGAAAAAGGTAACGCAATTAACCAACACCAAATGGCAGAAGAACAATATAAATAAACACTGCCACTACTACTAAAAACGATTACATTGATAAGAAGAAAACCAAAATAAACAAGAATCAGTAGCATTAGAAGAATGATCTAGCAGCCTCAAGAGAATAGTATGATCAACAGTATCAAAAGCAGAGGAAAAGTCAAGAGCAAGAAGAAGAGAAGAAAAGTAAGATTACTATTGTCACTAGAGAGAAGAATATCGTTATGTATTTTGAGTAAAGAGGTTTCAGTACTGTGAGCAGGTCTGAAACCAGATTGAGATACAGGTAGCAAGGAGTTACAAAAATAAAGTAATAATAATAATCAGAAAAAATTAATCTGATTGGTTGTAAATTAGGCTGATTTTATATTGAGAATTATGTACAAGCCCATAATAATTATAAGCTTTATTATGATAGTAGGAATAATAATAAAAATAACAAAAATGATAATTATTAAATATAATAATAATTATAATTATTAATATTATTGATTGATCAACCTTCAACTTTCCAGATACCAGCTTAATACATTGATGGTGAATAAGTCGTAAATAAAAATAGTAAAGAATTAATTAATATACATAATTAATTTATTTATTAATCATTTAATTAATCAAATTATTTAATTAATTGACTTTTGAACTTTGAATATTTCTTTTCCTACACTTAAATTTGCTTATTTTAAGAACCATCGAACACAAACTCAACAAAACTCTATCCTGTTGTACATGCAACAAAACATTTTAATTATTCTTTTTAAATAAAATAAAAAAATCATCAAACTAAAATAAATTACCATTAATAATAATTTCTATTGTAATCATTATTAACTAAAACATTATTAAACTTTCTAAAAAAAGATACAAATTCATGAAACAAAAATTTTGTGAACACTGTGTGTAAATATGGATGTATATACTTAAGTGTGTTTGTTTGCTTGGGCGTGCGTGTGTGTGAATGTGTGCGTGCGTGTGTGCGTATGTGTGTGTATGCGTGTGTACACTATACTAACAGATGCAATAGTTTGTTCTCCCAATGGTAAATCATCCATTCTGAAGCAGGCCCTCTGTGAAACTATGGCTGGGTCGCATTCAAGTATCAGACTAAGAGTAAATTGAAAGAAGTAAAAGTACTAAATGCGGAAAGAAGTAAAAATACGAAATAAAGTATTAAGTAACAGTTGGGTTGAGCGGCGAGTAACTATTTGCCGTTAAATATGTGATAATTAAGTTATCAACCGTTTCATCTTTATCATTGTATTGTCAATATCATCATCGATATTCTAGAACTACCATTGGCAATATAACACGACTAGCACCACACACACACGCGCGCGCGCGTACACACACGCGCGCACACGCATAAAAAACACGTACAAACACACACACCACGCACACACACACACTAACCCAGAGTCACATATCTCATCAATGGCCAGGAATACTCCGTCCATGTTATCAAGCAGAGCTCGCTTTTCAACGTTCTTACGTAGCAGTGTACTGATACTCTCGTGAATGCAGTTTAGTACACTTACCAAGATTAACTGTATGAGTTATAATAATAATTATTATTATAATAATAATAATGATAATAAAGATAATAATTTAAGTGGCTCAGTGGTGTAATGCTCAAGCTGGCTGACACTGATGTTGTAGTGACTGAAATTGAATGTAAAGAGATCCAGATCATCACGTGTGTGTGTGTGTGTGTGTGTTTGTCTGTGTGTGTGTGTGTATGTGATTTAGGTTACTTCGTTTTCCTGTGCAGATCCTATGACATAAAAGAGTAGGTCGACACTACTCCTGTATATGCAGATGAGTCCTTCCAACATCAATATCTCGGCTGTTTGAAAAGGGGAGAGAGAAATATTATTTTAATTATAATATAATATATTAAAATATAATAAAAATAATATTATATAATAAAACAAATATATTATTGAATAAATGTATGGATGAATGGATGAATCAATCAATCAATCAACTAATTAATTAATCAGTATATCAAACATTATTTTTATCAAACAACGATAGAAATATTTAATAATATAATTAATTATTATTAATAATAGAAATATTATAACCATTCGTCTTGTGAGTCTTACTGAAAAGGCTCTTCTCAAAGACTTTCTGCTCTTTAACAGTTGGAAATAAGGAATCATAATACTAGTTTAAAAAAAAAGTATGTTAAATTATTTTTTGACATTTTATATCTTGAATATTTAATCAATTGGCGAACATGTAATTAATTAATTAATTAAATGTAAAACTAATTAATTAATTAACTAATTAGATATTTTATGTAATAACACCAGTAGTAATATTATTTTTTTATTATTTTCCTTCTAACCCTAGCGAAGAGTCTGTTACCATCATTGTCCATGATCAATATGCCTTTCACCAAGTACATTGAGGGGTCCTTAACAATTATAATTCATAATAATAATATAAATAAATAAATAAATGAATAACAATAATGAATAATTTATTTATATATATAATATACAGTACAGGTGCAATTTAATTTAATGTGCTGTCGGTGTGTTGTATTAATTACTTAGCAAATAAATTAATAAATCATCAAAGGTTTCTTTAATTTTTAAAAACCAAACAGTAACGTTAACCAAACTTTATAGTTTATATTGAACTGTTTGATTTAAGTTTTAAAGTGGGATGTTTTAAAATTTAAATACTCAAAAAAAGATTCTTTTTCAACTTATTTTTTTTTAAATATTCAAATAAAATAAAATGTGATGCAAATATCAGAATAATATCAAATAAAATATATAATATCAATAAGTAATAGAATTATTGATAATATTACAATTGTCTATAATGAAAAATTAAAAATTAATTAAATTTTTAAAATTTTAGAAAAGTATTTTCAAGAAACAGAAAACAAGCACCAATAATCCCGGTTCCATCTTGACAATTAAAAAAATTATGAAAATTAATTTAAAATTATTCTTTCTTATTTTTCGTACAAACTTGATTAAACACAAATAAATAAAAATATTATTTTATTAATTACGTGACAACTGTTTACGTGGAAAAACTATTAAAAGTGAATTTATATTTAATAATTAAAAACTAAAAATAAATTCTATTTAAAAATTTTAAACATTGCATCAATAGCATTGTCCATTTCGTTAAATATATATATATATTCACCCATACATTTCACATAAGCATATAATATGCATGAATTCACGTTCTTATTTTAATGAATTGCATTAGTTGTTGCTTTGCTAAAAGCCATTTAAAAACATCAAGTTACTGTCAGTTTTTGTGAGTTTAGGTAAGAGTATTGCGCTATATAAGTGATTGGTTGATTGATTAAAATATGTATCTATTAATGGTTTCTTCTTGTCGTAGTTGTTGCAGTCGTTGAAGTTGTGGCCTCTGTAGTTGCTGTGGCTGTTGTTGTTGAAGTTGATGAGGGTAATCAAGTAGTTGTTGATGGCATTGTATATGTTGTTGATGTTGAGGTTCATTTTCTAGTTGCGGATAATGTTGATGATGATGTTGGTGATGAATGTCTGGTAAACGTTGTTGTTGCGTTAGTGGTCGATGTTGTATTAGTTGTTGGTCTTTTAGACAATTTTTACGCAGTTGTTCTTCTTGTTCTTCCAACTGTCGTTTCAATAGAAACTGCTGTTGTTGTTGTTCTAGATGAAGAAGTTGTTGTTTGGTTATACATTGTTGTAATTGTTGCTGTTGCTGCTCTATAAAATGATGCTGCATATGTGGTTGTTGTTGTAGAGGTGGTTGTTGTACCAAAGGAGGTTGTTGTACAGATTTCGATACAGGTTTTTGTTGTATATGTTGTTGATTGTGAAACAATTGCTGTTGTTGCTGAGTTTGTTGTTGCTGGGTTTGTTGTTGCAGAGGTTGTTGTTGCAAAGATTGTTGTTGCAGTGACTGTTGTTGTAGAGACTGTTGTTGTAGAGACTGTTGTTGTAGAGACTGTTGTTGTAGAGACTGTTGTTGTAGAGACTGTTGTTGTAGAGACTGTTGTTGTAGAGACTGTTGTTGCAGAGACTGTTGTTGCTGCAGAGGTGGTTCTTGCAAAGATAGTTGCTGTTTTTGACGTAGTAGTTGTTGCTTCATTTCTTCTTGTATGCGTTGTTGTTGTTGCAGTAGGAGTTTTAGTTGCTCTTGCTGCTCTTCTTGTATACGTTGCTGTTGGTCTATTTTTTGTTGCAGAAGTTTTTGTTGTTCCTGAACGCGCAAGTTTTCCTGCTTGATTTGCAGGATGTACTGCGCGTGAGTCATGTCTTCAGGTATGTAGACTTTCAGGTCACTGTCTTCCAACGTTGATTCTATTTTAACCGGGGGTTTGTACTTTATTCGCACGCGTGGCTTGCTCGTCGCCGTTGTTGTCGCGGCTACTGCTGTTGTCGCTGTTGCTGCTGTCGTTACTGCTGCCGCCGTAGTTGATGTCGCTATTGTTGATGTTATTGAATTTGTTATTGTAGATGAGACAGGCTTAGGAATGTATTCTAGTTTTGGCATGACAGATGTAGTTGTTGTCCTTAATGTATTAGCAATGTTATTGGTAGTAATAGAAGTAACAAAAGTAGTAGTAGTAGTGGTAGTAGTAGCAGTAGCGTTCGTGGTCGTAATATTATGTTGTGGTTGGTTGATTTTGAGATGCGATCTTATTGGGGTGGATGTAGATTGTGGATTGAATTTGACGCTGACGAATGAATTCTTATTGAGTGTGTTATTCAGCGTGCTGTCCTCTTCAATGTTATTTTTTTCACTCAACTGCTTGGCTAGGTATAGCTGAAATGCTGTTGGTTTCGGCTTTGCGGCAAGGTCGTTGCTGCTGATTTTGTTGTCCGTATTTTTATCTTTGTTGTTGTTGTTTATGTTGTTATTACTGGTTGCTGATTCTTTGGTTTTGATTTCAATTTTATCAAAATTAAAATTTTTTGGGATTTCTGTGGAAAATTTAACTTCGGCGCTGGTTTTAGCAACTGGCTTGTGAGCGATCTCGTTTTGATGATTTTTCGCGTTAGTTTCGGCTTTGGTTTCCGGTAATTTTTTGCCTTTTAGGTTTGTTCTCTTGGTTCGTTTCGTTGGCTCTACGTTACTCATTGTTTTTGCGTTTCTTAATGTAATGGGCTTATTGCAGTCTATTTTAATGTTGTCGTTGTTGTTGATGATGTTTTTTGGTTCGGACTGAAAGTCTTGTTTCTTTCGTTGTTGTTGGATTTGTTGTTGAATTTGTTGTTGTTGAATTTGTTGTTGTTGAATTTGTTGTTGTTGTTGCGAATGTTGTTGTTGATGAAGATGTTGTTGTATTTGATGCTGATGTTGTTGTATTTGTTGCTGATGTTGTGGTATTTGCTGCTGATGATGTTGCGTTTCCCGTTGTGGATGTTGCTGATGATGTTGTATTTGTTGTTGATAATGAGGAATTTGTTGCAACTGTTGATGTTGTAGTTGTTGCTGATGTGATTGCATTAGCTGTTGTTGTGGTTGTTTTTTAATGTCTAAAAATTGATTCGGAACATTGTGGACTTCGATGGGTTTTTCAACCATTTTGGTCATTTTCTTTGGTCTGCCTGGTTTCTTTTTTGGTTCTAACACTTTAACTGTGGTGGTAGCGATTGTGGGATTACACGGTAAAATGATGACATCATCGTCGTTTTCGTCATCTACGTATTTATTATTATTCATATTTTTGCTACTTTTTGCCCTGCTGCTTTTCATATGTGCGTTTAGAGGAGGGTTTTTTTTATTGTGGTTGCTGTAGCTGATGTTGAAATCATCGTCGTCGTCGTCGTCCCAAATTCGTTTCTTTGATCTTGGCATTGTTTTCTTTGCCTTTCATTAGAAAAATTGTAGCTATTATATTGTTAATTTTAAGCAATTATACTAAATGTAGCACTAATTATACATATATTATTATTTAATGAGAAAATATTATTTTTTAATTTAAAAAATTATCAAATAAAATTGATAGTTTTTAGAGAATGAATTTACTCACTATGTGAGCCGGTTTTGCTACCTGCGGCTCATTATGAACGTAGATGTTTTTGCAGTTATCAATGTTGTTGTTAGTGTTAGTGTAGTTGACGTTTTTGTAGTTGTTGCGGCTGTTAACTGCAGCAGCAGCAACAGATGTAGCGGTAGTTGCAACTGTATTGTATACATTGTCGTATTTTTCATGGCTGTCGTCATCGTTATAACCCTGTTTAAGATAAAATATTGTGTTAATTAAATCAGAAATTTCAAATCTAATTATTATTTCAAATTTGACCAATATCAAATAAATTTGAATAAAATATAACCGGGCATAGATAACCAAATACTGACCGTTGTTGCTTTTAGCAATTTCTCGTAAAAGCGGACACTGGGATTTTCAAAAAGGACCAGTTCAGTTCTATCATACTCCACCCAATCTTTAACTCCCAAAAACAGAGTGTACTCGAATCTTATAGATTTGGGATATCCGTCATTCCTTAGATGTATCTCGATTGGGAAGGTGAACCCTGCATATCCGGACTCTACCACTTTGTAGGGCTCCTTGTAACAGACTGTTATAACAATAATAATAAATAACTTTTAAACATTTTGAAATTAAGAAAATTATAAGTTAATATGATAATGACAATAATTTCTCAATTATTAATGTTTCGATTTAAAATTTTACAATAGTAGTCCCACAATTACTTACCTCTTAACGGATTGTGAAAAGATGGATGTAGATGGAACTTCACTTTTTCCACAACTGCTTCTAGGTTCCATTTTTGGCCACTTTGTTGCTGGTTTGCGATGTTTTTGCCCTTACTTTTGACATCTACCGACTCTACGAAAACCACCCAATCGTGCGTAAAACCCTGGGGCGTGGGTTTCTGCCTCTTTGCTGCTTTGTGGCCGATTTTCACTTTTAATTCATACTTCTAGGAATTAAAAAAATTTAATTAATGTTTTATTATATTAAAGTATTATTTTTACCAAATATTATAGACTAATTACTGCAAATAATCAATTAGATACATGAGATTAAATTAATTATAATAGATATCTTTACTAACTGCTTTATTGACTGCGCCTGAGTGCTCACATCTTATTATTTTCTTATTGGTTGCCATTGATTTTTCATTTAAAAAAATTTAAATATTTTTTAAAAATTTAACTATTTCAATAATTAATCACCTATTTTAAACCGTATTGCACCGATAAATTTGAATAATAATTAACATAAGTTCCGTTAAAAATTTACTAACGACCCAATTCGTTAACGACTCAAATCATCTAGCTATAGGTATATATACCCGTGAAGACGGCAATGAGATTTAGAAAGAGAATCAGAGCAAAGGTTTTTAACAACATATATTAAATTACAACTCCTGTAATAAAATTGAGTAACACTAATGCAGTTTATTAAACAAAGACAAAGAATAAGCCAATAAACCGATCAATTTATTAGCCGGTTAAATCTTCGATAAAGAACACGTTTGGATGGCTTTGATGAACTGTTGGGCATTTTAAGAATACCCTGCTATTTTTACCACCAATAAAAATAGTAAGTCGTAAAATGACTGTGTTTCAATCGTTACCATATATGATTTATAATGTATATAAGAGTTAAGTTTTGTTTTAATTAACAGTTGTAAAAACAAAAAATATTTTATGATGTGTGAGATTGTTCGGCAAATAATAAACTGACCATGATTTACTACTACTACTAATGATGCTGCTACTACAACTACTGCTGCTACCACTACTACTACTTTTATTACTGTTTTGTATAGGCAATATTAACAATAATGTTGTTTCTTCAAGTTTCAATGTTGTTTCGTCAAGTTTTCCAAAAACAATGTCAACAAATTAATTTTAAAAATTCTATGAAAGTATTGTGTGGAATGTTTAAAACTTAATATGATTCTTTGTCCTTGTCATTAACTCTTTTGACGAAGAATGAACTACGTGCTTACAAAGGAATTTGACAATGCTGACGTCAACTACAAACTTAAACGTTCTATTCAACAACTATTTCAATCAAAACTAACCAGAATGTACTTAATATAAATATATCTAATCATTTTCTACTTTAAATTGTTTGAAAAGTTACTTAGGAATCTTTAAATACATCCAACACATAACATTCAATCTCAATTTTTTCAACGTTTCTAGCTTATCTGATTGACAATGCTTTTCAATAATTTTTACTCTACCGTTTAATTGAAGTAGTAACCATATGTATATAGAAGTATTTATCAAAAATTTACCTAATTATTTTACAACTTTGTGTAATTTTATACTTTACTATTTTTGAATTTCTAGTAAATTTATTTTTACTTTATGTAATGGAATAAAAATTTTTGTCTCATTGTAAACCTTAAATTAATCATTAGCAGTTCAATATTTGTTCACTTTTGCTGTTGGGATAACTCATGTTACCTAGTTTTCAAGTATAATTGTGGCCCAATTTATCTACATACGTGTATGATTCTGTATTTACAACGTGTTTCGTGTACGTATAACACACAACCACACACACCACAACCACACACTGGCCGCAGATTAACTTTGTAACCACACACACGAATACACAACCAAAAAGATTCAGTGGTTAATTGATTGATTCATTTGTTGATTGACCGGTCAATTGAGAATACAGTATCAAACAGTATCTTATTGAACAAAGTAGAATCATAAAATAAATAAAGATACTTTTAAAGATTCTCGTACACACGTAAAATTAATTGTTGTTTTATAATGGGTTTATAAAAAAGTTATCAAAAAGTTTCGAGGGATCGTTCGTTAACGTCAATTTAGTTTGATTAGGATTGTTAATGTTGTTTTTTTTTTTTGTTTAACTCTACATTTTCTCATTTCTCTCATCTACTTGATAACATTCACACAAACATAAGCACGTACATGATGTTTTTGATTTGACAAAAACAAACCAGAGGAACCGACCTTGACATTTAAAATATTTTTTATTTCATTTCATGCACGCAAACATTAACATATACATACATGCTAACATGCTCACATACATAAGCACATACATAATCACATACATGTGTTTTTGATTTAGCAAAAACACATCAAAGAAACCGACCTTGACATTTAAAAAAATGTAAAGATAAACTTCTTGCAAAATCGATGTTGATTATGATTCTACTAAAACATCGCGTTACTGTTAATCATTATACAAAAACATATCAAATATTGGAGATCAAACCAGCCAATCATAATTTCTTTTTTTGTCGTGGGAGGAAATGACGTCAGTTTAACTGTTGTTATTTAACTGTACGATGGTGGATTAGCTATTATATTGTAGATTACATTATATTCGATTCATATCAAAAGTTTTTTTTACAAAATATTTAATGCACACAAGACTAACTAAATAAATGGATATATTTACTTATTGTATATATTTATATTCATGTTTTACAATTGACGCTAAGTAAGGTGCGGTGTCAAATTATTTTGATGGATCACAGAAAAATTTAAATTTCGTGCGTACATATGTAACAACAATTACTATTGTTTCAATAATGAATTTATATAATAAATATACATAAAGTAACTATAATTTATATGATATGTTTAATATGTTCATATAAAGAGCAATATAGAAGACCCAACCAGTCAATCAGAGAGCTTCAAAGGTCTTACCTACTTGAAGACAATTTAGTTGTTGATAGGATTGTATAGTAGTGTATTACATACATGAAATAAACTTTCTTCTGATGTGATTGATCGAAATGATGAGGATGTGTGGCTGAAACGGCAATGGTTTCCTATCCGGTAATGGTTTACTATTCGGCAAGTAAATATTTCATATAACTTGCTTGTTAAAAATTATGCAATTTTGCAAGTAATAAGAAAATAAGCCAACAATGCAAGGAAGTCAAATCCTTCAGACATATATGTACAGATAATATGATACACCCTTATATATAGATATATAATATAAAATGTGATATGATACCTGATGTGATATATATATATACATATATATATATATATATATATATATATATATATTTATATATATATGCATGCTACTCTAGCATTTGTACCGATTATATGTGACGAGTAGTTGCATCTAGATTTAAAAGTTAAATCGATAACAAGTAGAGCTCCTGAACGATTTCCCTAATTGATTTTGTCTATTTCGGCTCTCCGGTGGGTTAAAAAAAATGAAGCCAGCAGTTGCTGCTGATGAAATGTTTCCAGAAGGCGTGGGGCCTTATATGGACGTCGATGAGGTTAATATAAAATTCAATAAAATTTACTATTATTAAAATTTAAAATTTTAAATAAAATTTTTAATTTAATTTTAAAAACAAATTTTATTTTTATTAATGAATAACTAATTTGATCAACTTTTAATTTAATTTGTATTAATTAAAATAAAATTAATTAATAGATTTTATTAAGTTAAGATCCCTTAGTGTTAATTAATTAATAATAAATTAATTATTTGATATTAATTTATTAGGCAGGTGGTTCAAATGCTTTATTGATGGATTTGGCTGCCAATGATAAGTCAGTTCATTCAGATTTCTACAACGGTTAATTGGATTGTATTTTATGTTTAAAATTTAAACTTTAAATTATCAATCAATCAATCTTCGTTTTGCGTCCCAAGACCCGGTTTCCCAAGGTAGGACGTTGTTTTCTTTGCCATCAACTTTTTGCGCCAAATTGGACGATCAGTTGTATCCATTTCATTTAAATTTAGAGCTTTCATGTCTTGCTCGATTGTTTGCGACCAGGACTTCTTTGGATGGCCTTTGGGACATGTGCCAGGTACTTCAACATCTGCAAGAGAAGTTATGGCACTGTTTCCACTTTGTTTGACATGACCAAACCACCGCAGACGGTGTTGCCGGCATTTGTCCTTTATATCATCTAAACCAGAACGACGCAGGATTTCGGTAGATTTGATGTGGTCCTTCAGACTAATTCATTGCATCCATCGGAGCATTTTCATGTCGGTTCGTTGAAGTTGTTGTTCCAGTTTGGTTGTCATTGGCCATGTTTCTGCACCATATAACAACACTGGACGTAGCACAGATTTATAAAGTCCTGATCGTAGTGGTAGTGGGATGTCACGCCGCATCAATATAGAGGCAAGGAGATGCCATTTATTCCAGGCATTTATTATTTTATTTGTGACACCACTGGTTACACTGCTGACACTTGATTGAATTGTTACCTACACCAGCTTTACAAACTGAACAGGGCCATCGTCCAGTAGCTGTGGATTGGATGGGTTCACCAGTGTTCATTGCTTTGGTTTTGCCGATGTTGACTTTGAATCCATGATCGGCGAGTCTGGTGTTCCAATCTTCAAACATCTGTGCTGCATTCTGCTCAGAGGTGGCTGTTAAAACGATATCATCAGCATATACTAGATTCCAAATGTCACCAGTGTGTATCGGTTTTGTGATTTCTTCCATCACAGTTATAAATAATATTGGACTGAGAATCGAGCCTTGGTGAACTCCAATGCCGATGTCAAATGCATCTGTGTTTCCAACCGTTGTGCTGACAAGAGTCTTAGTATTCGTATACATTTCCATCACAAGTCAAACAAGATATTCTGGAATGAGTTGTCGACGTAGACTCTACCTGATTGCTTCACGGGGAACCCGATCAAATGCTTTTTCAAGGTCTACAAAAATGTGTGATAGTTGTTGATGCTTTGCGAGGTACTTTTCTTGCAGTTGCCGAAGGATGTGAATTGCATCAATTGTTGATTTCCCCGCTAGAAAACCAAATTGATAATTTCCGATTGTGATGCACGACGTTAATCTTCTCTTCATTTGTTCACCTTTGCTTTTAGTGAGCCACTCTCTGCACTGATCTGTCTGAGCCAGTGCAACTTGACGTCTTGCATAGTTGTTCTTCTCACGGAAAATTTTATGGTCATCAACAGACTTTGATTTTTGCCATTGCCTGTATGCAACTTTCTTTTCAACTATTGCATTTTGTACACTGTCATTCCAGCACCAAGTGTCACGTTCATGCTGACGTTTTGTACCAGTTTTCCCACAAACTGTAGTTGCAGCGTTCATCAAAACGGTTTTGTATGTACTCCAATCTGTACTGGCTTGCAATTGGTGGTCTAACTGTGTTGCGACGATCTGCTGAAATTTTTCTCGATGAATATTGCTTTTCAGCTTCCACGTTTTGATTCTCCGAGGCATTTGTTTAGACTTATGTTGTGACAGTTCGACAACCAGGTCTGCCACAAGAAGTCTATGTTGGGCGACACATGATTCGCCAGGTATAACTTTGACGTTTTTGAATAGCCTTCGGTGTTGCTGCTTGACAGCGAAGAAATCAATTTGCGTGGCTGATGGTCCACTTTTGTATGTTATGAGATGTTCCAACCTCTTTCTAAAATATGTGTTCAGTAAACAAAACCCGTGACTTTCAGCATCCTCAAGAATGCGGTTGCCATCTTCATTCCGTTTTCCAAAGCCAAAACCGCCATGTACGTTATCAAAACCATCTGTTTTCTCTCCAACGTGGCCATTGAGATCGCCTCCAATCAGGATTGTTTCAGATTTTTGTATTGTTGAGATGGTGTCAGAGAACGCAGCCCAGAAGTCATTTTTCATCTCTTCTGATTTGCCTGTCTGTGGTGCGTATGCAGAAAAAATAATCATTGTTTGCTTTTCTATGTGAAGCTTGATCAACATAAGACGTGAATTAATCCTTCTAATATCCAGTACTTCTTGGGCTAGCGGTTCTCTGACAAAAATTCCAACACCATTTTTGGCCGTCTTTTGACCATTCCAGAATAGTTTATATTTTTCTTTGTCTGAGTTGACATGACAGACACCATTCGATTTCCATCGGGTTTCCTGAAGGCAGCAGATGTCAATCCTTCTACGCTCGAGCATTTCTGCGATTTCCATGCTGCGGCCAGTCAGTGATCCAACATTGAGCGTTCCAAGTCTAAGTACCATAGAGGGGCCATTCTGAATTTTTCTGCAACATCCCTCTGCTATTGCATACTTCCCAGGGATTCTTGGCACCCCTTGACCACTTAAGGCCTGCTGGGGACTAGGGGCCGTTGTTTTTCTTTGTGATGGCATAGGAATAATTTGGGGAAAAGTTTTTACATCCGGACACCCATCCTGATGACAACCACCAGTTATAAGCAGTGGGCCTAGCTTTTCGCTCAAAAGCACGCAAGGCAGCGCGGATGCAGTTTTATGTCATACCCAGGACGATTTCAACATCGTACAAAATAATAAGATAAGAAATTTTGTATATTTTCTGCCATAACGACTTTGAGCGCCTGTCCAAATATTTTCATTATGTTCAATGATTATAATTCTATCCCAAGTAATCTGTCCTTTTCAAATAATTCTCAATCCGAATATTTTTAAACTATCCAAATATTTGCACTCTATCCAAATATTTTCCTTCCGTCCAAACATTTTCATTCTATCCAAATATTAGATTCTATTCATTTATGTACCCAAGGGTTCTCATTTTAACCAAGAATTTTCTATCAATTAATCTATTTGCATTGTAACAAAGTTTTAATATGCTATGCTATCAATGTAATCCTAATCAACTGAATATGAAGGAAATCCTTCGTTTTACCATCAGACGCAGACTTGAATGTTTTTTAATAAGCTTTCGCATATTTCTTCATTGACTCTAACATTAATTTTTAATTCCAATAAATTGATTCACAGTGGTTAATATCAATCACCACCTTGTAATATAACAGTCAGAAATAAAATCATTCAAGTTCATTTATCGTCAAAGAAAACTCTAAAAAATCATTTAAGATTGAACTGATAACAATAAAACAACAACAATTAAATAATAAAATACCGGGCTTGAAAACAAAAAAGTAGTATAATACAATTAGAAATAATCAACTCCTAAATAAAATTCACTCCAATGCACTGTCTATAACCTCTTCAAATTTTCCAACGACATCTGATGACGTTTCGACGGAGATGCTCATCTTTCCGCCGGCTTCCACTGTCCCGCTCGATGGATAGATGCTGAAAACCCCGCAAGTCAACTTTGACGAAATAAGATTGACGCTTTGCTTGCTCTTGTCAGTTGATTTTCTTTAAATTATAAAACTTTAAATTATAATAATATAATGTATAATAAGCTAGTTGTATGATTAGTTAATCAATTATTTTTATTTTAATTATAAATAATTGTTATAAAATTTAACAAAACTTCATAAAATATTAGCTAAATATGTATTTTAAAAGCAAATGCACTTTTGTCAATTGTTTCAAAACATTTTTCAATTTTGGCAAAATATTTTAATTTATTTTTAAAATTTATAAATTTTCAGAATTTGATGATTTGTTTGATGATGAAGACCTGGCCTGATCATCTTGGAAGCATCTCCACATTTTATCATCTTCATCTTTTTTCATTTGAAATTTAAACACTGCACGTTTGTTTTCCAGTTCAGACCACTTCACATTCTAATTAAAGTCATATTCGTGTATATAATGTAACATATTATAACATGATGTAGCTATGTAACATAACATAGCAGTACAACGTAACATAACAATGTGTAAATGTTACTTCTTTACATTAAAGAATTCATGCTCCATTATTGTGTGTAAGATCGACTGCCTTGTAGGAAATTCTGACAGTTGTTTTACATCCATTAACCGCTTATGTGGAGGGTGAGATTTTATTTGATATTAGGAGAAAAATTATTGTATTTGAGTGAAATTTAACAATACTTTTGATAAATCATTTGCAACTGAACTAGTTCTCATGTTCATCCTGCGCTCCTTATAAAATAAAAGTAAAGTTTATTTTATTTTGTTTCTCTACGGTGTTTTATATTTAGTTTTAATGCTTTATAAACGTTATTTCAAATATAATGTAAAAAAAATTCAAACTATTCCGTTGAGCATTTCACCAATTAGTTGTCCCAGTTTATACGCCAATTTAATCTCAATGTCTCTAATATTGTGAGTGGTGCTGCTAATTTTTGTCGCCCTTTCAAAATCGACCAAAGTAGGGTAGCCACCGTCGTCTAACAATAAATTGCCAAGATGCAGGTCACTGTACGAATTTATAACAATGAAATAAAATGTCGAAATTAGATCTCTTGTTAAACCTGACTTGTGTAGTATGTTGACGCTAAGCATTTGCCTTATAACAGTTAAGATACAGGCAGCGTAGAATGATGTGGCTTCTTCGCTGAATTGTTTCAGTTTAAACAAGTGCTTCAGCAAATTACCGTTCTTTAAATACTTCAAAATCAGGTACCTATGTGTCTGGGGAGTTAATTTTTAAAATTATAATCGGTTTTAAATGATGTATTTAAATGTTGTCCTTATGTTGGCTAGAATTGGCTCTCTATGGTTCATTGAAAATCATTTAAAAGTCAACATTGTAGCAATTAACAATAGTTATCAACTCTCTTTAGATGAAGAAACACACGACCGTGCGTATCGACGAAACACGCACTTCACCTAAGATTTATATATCAAATACTGTCTATGTACAAATAATGGACTTGTTTGATTTCAACATTCAACTTATCATAGTCTAATTAAAGTTTCAGTATTCTGCTTTACTGACTGCCTAAGGAACTAAGTTACAAAAGACTTTTCACTGAGACAAAATTGAGCTTAAATAGCTTTTTGTGTTTATCCTTGTTTAACAGCGTTTGACAAATGATACACACACACAACACGCTCACACAGGCAGCAGACATTTGGGTATAGATATTCCAATTGCATACAGCATTTGACATTCAACCTACATGACGCATCTACTTTCTAACTCGCCAATTACAACAATTGCAATCGACCCAACTATTCATTACAAATTTTAATTAATATTACGAATTGTGCTACTTGTAGAAATGATTTTTTTAAATACATTTGAATCGAAAAAGTCAATCATTTGCACGACGAATTTAGATTTTCCTTGCATGAAACAAAGTAATTCACATTCCTTTGAACTTCGGGCTAGGTTCGTCCTTTTCACCACCCACTCCTTCCATCCGCTATCGTTCTTTATCAATATGATCTTGAAAAATCGAAACTTTATTTTATATTATCACATCAAAATTAATTTCACGCTTCAATTTATCTCAAAAATATAAATTTCATTTTAATGTTACATCAAAAAATTCGTTTCAGAATGAACATTTAAGATCAAACTTGTTTAAAATGTCCAATGAATAAATATTTCATGCAACTTATCGTTCCAAAATCATTTTTTATCAAACAGCGTTTTAAAGTTTCTAATATTGTGAATTCAGCCATGAAAAAAGATTTAATTTGTTTATAAATCTGTTTGTTTGTATTCATTATCTACATGCTACGTTACACGGGATTTGATTTTTATGTCATAAATTTAAGATTGTTTCAATTAATGATCAAATATTTCGACAGTTACTTCTAGCCAACTAAGGTAGTGTAATTATAAATTTCTTCAAGAACTTGTCTGTCAAATACTAAGATAAATAAGCCGCTTTACTTAAAACACACGCCACACACACACACACACACACACACAAACACACACACACACATACATACATTTATTGCCTATATATGTATATATATATTTCTGTGTATGTCTAAGTATGTGGTAATTCTAACCCTATAAGTATATGGTACAAGTTTATTGTACGCGTCCCTTTGTCGGTTAGTTAGACCAGAGTATGGCGAGTTCGTAAGAATCCTTGTTATTTTCTAAATTGTTGTGATTAATATCAAATTAATAGATAGTTATTTTACGTACTTGAAATGGGAGATTATTCGAATCATTATCGAGTTTGTATTTATTTTTCTTTTTTTAAAATTGTTTAAAATTTTTAAATAAAAGAACGTGGCACTGATAATCAATCACAATCAACAAACACTACTAATCCAATAGAATAGATTCTTCTAATCCAAAAGTAATCGGTAATTCCGTCATGTGTCACGATACATTCACCGTAAACATAAATACTAAATAAACAACAGGGTAAAAGGAAATATTCGTATGACGATGGAGAGAGGCAGACAGAGGATGATTACCATTACCACGAGAATAAAGCTAAATGTAGTAAAACTTCCCGTAGAGATGTCGCTCACAATAATGGATACAAGTATCTGGAGCTTTGCATTTTATTTTATAAAATTTGTTTAAAGTTTTTTAGCTCTAAACATTTGCAAACAACATTGCTGCCAGCCAAAAATTAAAGTTCCATACTTAGGCAGTAGTGAGGTACATAAAATAATGTATTGTATTATAACTATATATATATAAATTAATAAGTCATAGAACTAGAGTATTATATTATATCTACATGCATGCCATCTAATGGAAAAGTTCTAAAAACTGGTACACGTTTTAATCATTTTATAGTTACACAGACTAGATTTAACTTAAAGTTTATGATTGGCCTAAGTTATCTTGATTAATAATGTTTAAAAAATATAATTTTGTCAAAATTTCTTAACCAGATATAATATAAAATATATATATTATATAAATTATAAATAAATTTATTTCCAAAAAGTCATTTCATAAGTTGGAATTTCAAAAGATATTAAAATAGATGGTTAAATTTAAAAGCAGTTGTCATTTTTTGCAGCGGGTTAGGCGATTACAGACGACATTCCTCTGCCTCCCCATCCTCCGCATCATCAGCCTCTCCAATATCATCAGATTCAAGATGCAGGTCTAGGGAATATACCGAAAAGGACAGGAAGCGCCATCGAAAGTGCAGAAGCAGACGACACTCGAGACACACGTCAAGAAGTTCAAGGACTAACTCGACATGGGTGAGTTATTTTTTTCATGATGTTTTTAGTCTGTGACACAGGTAAGTCTCTAATTCAATTATAGAGTGAAGTTGATCATTTAAAGTAATTTATTATTGTATTAAATGATGATGTTGATGATGATGATGATAATCACGGTCATTCTTGACCACCTTCCTTTTGGGTCTGCCAATTTACATCCATCCTTGCGACATCATTGACAACGATTGCTTCCATGAACATCAACTCATCCACTCTTCGATGATTCATTTGACGACGATGACGACATCATGCTGATGACATCAACTGCTACACTAACCACCATACTGATCACGATGACACCACCACCAAATCCACCGACAACTGCTGCTGCTTACCACCATCCACGATGACAATGGGGCGGGGTTTTGATATCATAGAAGCACAGACATAGCCATCAGAAGAGGAAGGTCATAAAGAACGACGAGGAAGGCCATTTGGTTTACAAAGAGGGAGAGCTGCTGAACAATCGATGTAGATTATTTCTAAGATAGCTAAATAATTAATTAATTAATCACATAACTAATTAGATAATAGTCAAATAGTTAAATTAAAAATAATTAAATATCTAAATCAATAAATAGTATAAATATATATTCTATATATGTATATATGGATCTGTAATATTGTATTGGCATGGCAGAGTTAACATTTTTTATTAAATTTTACATAACATCAAATAACATCTACCATAAAAACACATCCAATTACAATCCATCAATATATATCTCTAAATAAAATGTATAAAGTTGATGATATATATATATATATATATATATATATATATATATATATTATGTATCTATGTATCATAGTAAAAAAATACTATCTTTCTATTTATTGTAAATAGGATAAATCTAACTTTCAATCTAATTCTTCTTAGCGCAATTTGCATAGAATTTTAATTCAATTACATTGATTAATTATTTATTTAATAACAAATTATATACTTAGTGAATGAAGTATGTGCTAGTTTTAATTTAAAACTATTTGTAAGTATAATTAGATTTTACTTGAAAACAATTTTATGTATATCTATATATTTATTCATATTTTTTGAATGATTTTATTAGGTATTAGGGTGATTTATATACCCATATATCCATCTATTTAAAATCCTATATTTATTTTTATTTAAACATTTTACAAGTTATTCTTTAAAAAAAAAATGAAAGATAATTTTTTTTTCATTTATAGATAAAATGATCGAAACGCTAGGACAGGGCACTTTTGGGCAGGTTGTCAAATGTAAAGACCTCAAAAGGTAATAATAAGAATAATAAAAAAAAATATTCTTATATTTTGACCATAATATAATAATAATAATAATATAATAATACTAACATAATTATTATATTATAATAGTAATATAGTAAGGATGATATTAATATAAGTAATTAAAATTATTATTTACAAAATTATTTCAGAGACACGAAAGTCGCGGTAAAAGTTATAAGGAATATAGCCAAATATAAGGAGGCAGCTAAAACAGAGATCGAGATACTGGATCACATACACAGGACCACATCACATGGAAGATTGTATGTTTATTATTATTATTATTATTGTTGTTGTTATTGTTATTGTTACTACTATTTTGTTGTTGTTGTTACATTTTATTTTTTATTAATTCTCTGCGACACACACACAGACACACGCGTGAGAGTTCAAGCATCACACACACACACAGTACACACGCGCGCGCACACACATACACACACAAAGCATTTCACACACACACACATTTGATAGACTGGAATCTCTTTGCCTCAGCCATCAATTCACCAACCATGGCAAGATCAATCTGTCACTCAAACATTATTCAAACATAATCCAATCCCTACAGAGTTTATATTATAGTTTTCAATTTATTATCCATTAATTATTTCCATAATCATAATTTTCATCATTCATCCCACAGGCTATGTGTTAGGATGTTGGATTGGTTTGATTACTATGGCCACATGTGCATCGTCTTCGAACTCCTTGGGCAGAGTGTCTTTGATTTTCTGGTGATTTATTTTTTTGTTTTTTTATTTGTTTCATTAATTCCTACATTACAATTGTGTTTAGATTATCTTTGTACTATTAACACTAACCTCTTAAGTATCGTTGTCCATTGTTACTAAAACCAGTACTGCTTTGCTTGTACTACACTTATTAAGTATGTCGTAAAAATCCCAAATGCAGAAGAAGAACCACTATTACCCATATCCAATCGAGCACGTGCAGCAAATTGCTTATCAACTGAATAGAGGAGTGAAGTGTTAGTGTTTTTTTATTTTGGGGGGATTTTTAAATGAAGAAATTTTTAAAAATATCGTTTCAATTTGTTATCACAGTTCTGCATGATCATAACTTGGCGCATACCGATTTGAAGCCGGAGAACATACTGTTCGTCGACTCGACTAGTGAACACTACAAGAGTAGAACCATTAGGAAAAAGGCTTGTTTTTGTCTTGATTTTGTTTTGTTTGTTTTTTATGTGGTGTAATGGTTACGACATCTGTCTTTGATGCTGCAGTTACTGGGTTAGTGTGCAAACAGATTCTTGTCTATGTCGTGCAATGTGTGTGTGGTGGTGGTGTAATGATTAACTTGTGTTTACATGCACTGTGTTTGTGTTCATTGTGAAAGGTAACTGAAGGGTACTGAAGATAGAATTTTAATGAATTTGAAACAATGAATGTTGATATGGAAATGATGTTAACGTTGATGATGTTGATGACGATGAGGATGATGATGATAATGATGATGACTGTAATCAGGACCGGGAGATCAGGCGGGTTCTCTGCACCGACATTCAGATCATTGACTTCGGGTCAGCTACGAATGACGACGAACACCACAGTAAGATCGTCTCTACCAGGCACTACAGGGCCCCGGAAGTCGTCCTCGGTTGGTCATAATAATAATAATAATAATTTCTATCTATATTAATATTTTTTATCATAATTGACGAATGTTTGTGTATGCTTGTGTGTGTGTGTGTGTGTGTGTGTGTATCTGTGTTCGTTTGGACGTGTATGTGTAATAATTTATGATAGTAACTATAATATTAGTTATAATAATAATAATTATTATTATTATTTGCAGAACTAGGCTGGTCTCATCCTTGTGATGTTTGGAGCATTGGTTGCATCCTCTTCGAGCTATATACTGGACACACCATGTTTCAGGTTATTATTTCTCTTTTTTTATTATTATTATTACTATGATTATGATCTATGATTATTATTATTTGTAGTAGTGGTATTGATTAATTGCGTTAATTTTCTCATAAATTATGTTAATTTTCTCATAAATTATGTTAATTTTCTCATAAATTATGTTAATTTTCTCATCAATTATGTTAATGAATTCAGACCCACGACAACCTGGAGCATCTGGCTATGATGGAAAGAATCTTAGGCCCCATACCTTCTTCCATGATCAAACGCTCCCCGTTAGTAGTAGTAGTAGTAGTAGTAGTCGTAGTAGTAGTGGTAATTG
Source organism: Helobdella robusta (assembly GCF_000326865.2). NCBI lineage: Eukaryota > Metazoa > Annelida > Clitellata > Rhynchobdellida > Glossiphoniidae > Helobdella > Helobdella robusta. Next base: position 1,124,712 of record NW_008704659.1, on the reverse strand, counting down.
TAGTAGTTGTTGTATCAGGTTTTTCATGTTGATTTATCACCAATTTACATAAATAAATAATGATGGTGGTGATGATAGTTGATGATTGGTGGAGAAGATGATCGTGATTGTGATGACGAAATGATTAAAAGTAAACTTATTAGAGCTCCGCTCGTGATGTCACGTTTATTATTATAGGAAGTCAAAATATTTTCGCAATGGCGAACTTGCCTGGGACCCAGACAGTGAAGATGGCCTGGCTGTCAGGCAACAATGCAAACCTCTTAAGGTACTAATTTTAGGATTATCATCGTTGTTATTATTACCATTGTTGTTGTTGTTGTTGTTGATGTTTTTTTATATTTTTGGATGTATTTATATACTCTGTGGTGCTTGTTCTGAGTGGTTCTTCATCCTTTCATGATAGTGATGATGCCATAATTTGGATGATGACGATGATGATGATGATAGTGATGATCATAGTGATTACGATGATGATGATCACAGTGATGACGACGACGATGATGAAAGTGGTTCTTTGAATTCCAAAATATGAATTGTCACTATGAAAATGTTATTTATTAAATTGCTTTTTTTCTTAAAAAAATCTAGCGCTACATGAGGTCAAGTTCCGAACTACACTACCAACTGTTTGATCTTATCCGCAAGATGCTAGTTTACGATCCCAAGGATAGGATAACACTGAATGAAGCGCTACACCATTCATTCTTTACCTAACTTTTTCTCTTTTTTTCTCTCTGTCTGTCTGCACTAATTATGTTATATTATCAAATTTATTTAACAATATTATCAAACCGTTGTTACCGTCTTGTTTGGTTGCTTGCTTGTAGTAACTGAAAAATAAATTGATGTATTGATTGCATATGTATATATATATATTCGTTGGTATGTAGATAGCAATAGCAAGTTCGATGTATGTGTGTGTGTGTGTGTGTGTGTGTGTATGTGTGTGTGTGTTTTCGTGTGTGTGTGAGAGAGAGAGAGAGAGAGAGATTTAACTTAACACATCGTTTGATCTGGACAAATTTTTCACCGCCAAGTACACAGTGGAATGTAACTCGCGTTTCTTGAAGAACGAGCACCGTTCGTTAATTTGAGAAGGCGTTAATTGTCGTAAAACTTGAAGTGTACGAATACGAATGTATGTATTCGTATGTACGTCGTCTGTGTACAGTACAACGTGTGTGTATTTGGTATATACATACGTGTATGTGTACTTATGAGGAATGTTAGAGGACCAAGGTGTACATTATCTTTGTCATTCTCTTTGTCTTTTTCTTAATCTTTCTCTCTCTCTCTCTCTTCATATATAAATATGTTTATGTACGTGCGAATGTATGTGTAAGTATATATAATAATCATTAATTAATGGTTCGGTATATTTTATGGGTTCGACTCCGCTTATCATAACTTTTTCCTTGTTAGCTTAATTAATTAATTTAATACGTAATTAATAGTTGGAATTGCTGGCTTATATATTGCTGGTATAATAATATTAATTATTATAAATAGTTTTAATATAATTATTGGTAATAATAGTAACAAAGATAATGTTGTAAATAGTTTTAATGTAATTACGTTCTGATGTTTTTAGACGATGCTTCATATGGTTATGAAAACAATTATCGTTAATCATAACTCATCGGCAACAATAACATTAATATGGAAATAATGATGATCTAAACTTATGTTCATTTACATTGCACTGACCAAAAAACGTTTATATTTATTTAATTTCAATGAATTTCCTATATTTTCTTACTCAAGATATAAATGTAAATATGTTTATCAGGTTGTTGTGCATTGCGAGCTGTTGTAGTGGCTGTGGGGCTTGGTTCTGCTGTTGTATTTTGCTGGCTTCCAATCCAAAAAGATATGTGCGCTCTGTTCTCGCTGCCTCTGAGATTTGGATAAAAAATAATTTCGTGCCTGAGAATAACTCTCCCCTCAATCGCCAATTCACTTGTACGTAACGGACATTTAATGATTTTTGATTCTGAGCTAGACGGTTTTTGAACCGGCTCTGTTCGTATTGACTCCACGTTTGATCTGTATCTCCGGTCAGTAATATTTTGGAATTCTTCTTCTTCTTCTTCTGCAGTTTTACGGCGTTTTAGCTCTGATAGGCTATCTTTACGCCCTTGGTCTTTGTTGATTCTATTTTCTTTTGTGGATCTTCATTGACCCGTGAGGCAATTAAATGTTGTTGAACATGTTTATTTCTTTAATGAATGATAACAGGTTTTGTAATTTTTCATCTTTGAAAATTGATCGGATATCATTTGGTATTTGATGTTTTTTCCTGATTTCATTGTAATTTTGACATTCTATCAATATATGTTGGATTGTTAATTTTGTATCACAGTTCTCGCAAATTGGAGGGTTTGTTTTGTTGAGAATCCATGAATGAGTTATTTTAGAATGACCGAGTTTTAATCTATTTATGATGTTTAAATTGTTTCTACTAAGTTCGTTGATTTTGGTGTTTTGTGAACTATTTAGTTCTGGCATAACTATTTTGAGGAAGTTAGTTATTTTATCCCATTCTTTTTGCCATTTGGAACATATGAGGTCGTTTGTCATCACTCTTATGTCGTAATGTGGAATTGGAATGTTTGATGGGGGATCCAAGTGCGCTTGTGCTGCCAATTGATCTACCCTTTCATTTCCTTCAATACCAATGTGGCTAGGAATCCAGATTAATGAAATATGATTTTTATTGCTTATTATATCGTGTATTTTGTTTTGGATCTGAAGAATTAATTGATGGCGGGGATAGTACTGTTTCAATGCTAGGAGAGTTGACAACGAATCTGTGAATATCTGATAGTTTTTTCCTGTTGAATTGTATATGGAGGATAATGCCATGTCTATCGCTGTTATTTCCGCTGTGTATATTGAGGTGTAGTTTGGAAGATGCTGAGTACGACTGTTGGTAAATTGATATTGCTGCTGGAAGATGATTGCTGCTGTTGTTGAATTTTCTTTCTTCGAGCCATCTGTATATATTTTAATATTATTTTCATTATTGCTTAGTTTTTCTTTATACATAGTTTTTGCCAGCTCTTGGTCTTTGTTTGCACTTGTTATGGATGTGTCAATTTCGGGGTAAGACATTAGCCATGGAGGGGTTTTGTGGGTTATCTCCTCTAAAATCTTTGTTTTATCTATTTCTTTGATATATTCTTTTAATCTTATTGCAATTGTGGGGATGGATTTAATTTTTGTTGGTCGATTTTTACTCATTATGTATTTATAAGCAGGATTATCTATTTGAGTTCTTATTTTGAGGTAGTAATTTATTGATAGTTTTTGGTGTCTAAGACATAGTGGCATCTCTCCTGCTAATATATGAAGGCTACTTGATGGAGCCTTCAAGTAGCCTTCATATATTTTGGAATTCGACAATCTTTTTCCTTTTTTAATCCATCTTCAACGGTGGAAGATAACTCTGATGAGGTGTCTTACGTTGCAATCACTATCGACTTGTCTTTCTACTTCGATAGTCTTGCAAATATTAGTTTTGTCTCATATCAACTGATGTGCCGCTATTGGTAGGTAGTTTACAGCATATTATTAGCTTAATTCAGCTAACTGGTTCAGTTATTAATCACGTTCAATCTCTTGTTTATTCGTTAAACATTCATTACCTACCTTTTTGTGTGAACTACGTTCTGTGATATAGGTATGAATATACAGTTTTGTGAGTCTGTGTATGTGAGTGTATAGGAGTATGCATGCGCGTGCGTGCGTGTGTGTGTGTGTGTGTGTGTGTGTGTGTGTGAATTTCGGTCTGTGTTTGTTTGAGTTTCGTACGATTGATTTTTCAAATGCAAGCGAAAGAAAGAAATGTAAATATACCATCAGTGCCTAGTTTTCTTTTGTTTGTCCTGTGTGTCCGTTAATAGTGTATGTGTGTTTGGTGTGCGCGTGTGAATGTGTGTATATGTGTCTGTCTTACACACACACACACACACACATTCACGCATAAGTGTTTTTTTAATTTAATTTTTTATCAATCAATCAATTAAATTTTAAAGCGTCATTTCAGCATTCATGTTCAACAGTCTTCCGCAATGAACTTGCCAAACAGATGGGTCTTTAGATCGTTAGAGATGGTCAAAGAAGGAGGCAGACATTTTCAAAAAAGGGCCAGAAAAAGCGAACGCAGTTTAGCATAACAGTGTCTAGTCTTTAATAGGAGTTAAGAAGGAGTGAGGACGAGTAGACGATATTAAACCGGGACGTTTAGGTTTGATTAATATATCTATAGATATCTGATAAGTGGGTTTTTGTTACTTTTGTTCGTCGAAACTGCGAAATCAAGTAGCTAATCTTCCATTAAATATATAAACTTTTGTTAATTAGTTAATAAATTAGTCTTCATTTCATCGAATTCAAAAAGTATTACATACATCTTTTCATTTAATAACGATTGATGTACATACAGACGTGTGTGTGTATTCATGTACATTCATGTACATCAACCATTAAATGGATCTCGGCGTGTACAAAAAAGCGTTGTACAACTACTTTTTATTGTACGTTTCGTACAATGATATCCGTAAAAATACAAAAAACGCAATATGTGCAATTAAATGTATACAAATAATTCACATATTCACGGATAAAACATGACAATCATACAAATACATATAGAATAACTCACGTATACACATTTTCACACATGTACACACGTACACCAACATTCACACATTTACACACACACATTCACATATATACACACATACAAAACACACACACACGCCGATTAATGTTATTTTTAAAACATTTCTTAGTACTACACTGAATGGGCAAAAATAGCTAAGTAAATAAATCATCCTTTAGCTTCTTGGTTCGAGATACTTTGTTCTGGTGTAGTGGTTGGTTATCTAGTGCGCTAAATTAGAAAAAAAGTTGAAAAGGCGGGGTTAAATTGCTGGGGGTAATGTGGCTGGAGAATTTTTTGTTGATGTTGCGAAAAATGGATTACAACAAAAAAAAATTGAAATATTTGAGGTGTGTGTGTGTAGATGTGAAAGAATGCAACAATTTTTTTTATACAAATATCTTCGTGAAAATAATCATAGCCACACTTGTACGCATTTTGTTCGTTCATCGAACGTTTTTCTGTTATATGAATGTAGATTTCTTAGTCATACTGATTGAATCGCTACATCCGACTGAAGGTTCACTTGTGCTGGTTTGATTTCAACTTTAAACTATTTAGATAAATTAGGTAGATTATTTAATTTAGGTAACTTAATTTAATTGTTTTTTCATAGTCTTGTGGTTAGAAACTTTAAAATTAAGAAATAGTTTTTAAAAATACTGAATTGGTTAATCGAGGATGGAGATTGAAATTCTTGTAAAATCAGGCTGTTATTTTATCGATTTGTCATTTCTGGTAATTCTTATCTCTTTTAAGAAACATCGCTTTCAATTAAAATTACTTTATGCCAGGTTAACTGTGTGTACGTTTTTACCTGTGTGTGTTTGTGTGTGTGTGTGTCGGTATGTGCGTGTGTGTTAGTGTACGCGTGCGCGCGTGTGTGTGTGTTAGTGAGCGTGTGTGTGTGTATGTATGTGACAAGTGTATTGTATGTACTTTGTATGGTTTTTTTTGGGTATTTTGTGTTTGCGTATTTGTGTGTACTTACGTACGTATTTGTATTTATGTGTATATGTGCGTATGCGTGCGCTGTTTGTGTTTGTTTGTGTGTGTGTGTGTGTTTCTATACAAAATTTAATGATAACGAATTTTCAATGAAAGCACAGAAAGACATACAAAGAAGTAACGGTTTAAAAATTAGTTTTCTTGCAAACATTTCAATTGCTTTTATTGGAAATGACTTCAAGCATGTAGGTGGAATATTTTTTATTCTAAATGGATTTTTTAAACTATAATGAGATGATTACAACAATGATTAATATGATGATGTTAATGACGATTATAATGATAGCAATAATTACCATTAATTTAAAATTAACAAAAGTTTTTTTTTATTAATTATTAATATTTATAATAAAAACCAATAAAACCAGTAAAACGTTATAAATAACAAAGGATAAAAAACATTAAAACACGATAAAATAAAAAAAATCATCAAATAAACTGCACCTGACGACATTAATGATCGCAACAGTGAAAATGATGACAACAACAAACGCAGACAATAATATGAACACAAACACAAACACAAGCAGACAGACACTTACATACACACAAACAAGCAGACAGACACTCACACACACACAAACAAACAGACAGACACACACACAAACAAACAGACAGACACACGGACACACACATAAACATCATAAATAGCATTAAATAAAAATACTCTACAAATTGTTGACTTCTTTTGAAAAAATGTTCGTCGATTGTCTAGGTTGAAGATATGATGAATGAAATTACTATGAAAATTAAAAAATTCCAAAAAAGAATGGAATAGGCAAGAAAGAGAGAGAAAGAGAGAGAGAGAAAGAGAGACAGTGAGAGAGAGAGAGAGAGAGAGAAGAAACAGTAAAAATGAGAGATAGAAAGAATTAACTAAACAGAGAAAAACGAGTGAAAAAGAAGTAACAAAGAATGAGTGAAAAAGTGAAAAAGAAGTGAGAGGGAGGGAGAGAGAGAGAGAGAGAGAGAGGGAGAGAGAAAAAGAAGAGAGTAGAACGAGAGAAAAAGTCTAAAAAAGATAAAGGAGAGAGAGAAAGCGAGAACGAGAGAGAGAGAGAGAGAGAGAGAGAGAGAGAGAGAGAGAGAGAGAAATTGAGTATGTGTTTAGTCTGATACCGTATTTTTGAGAACAATATTGTTATATCAATAGCTTTGATTTGATTGAACTGTGAAATTTTTAAAGATAAAACTATTTATTTTTGTTTTTTTGCTTTTATTATTTAAAACAATCACACACACAAACATATAGACACACAAACACACAGATGTACAAATATGAAGCAGACACAACTTACATACACACAACTTAGTTACAGTTTCTGCGTCTGTCAGATCCTGATTTTTAAAGAATAATAAAAAAAAAAACTTCTACTACAGCTGATGATACTACTACCATTACTACTACTACTACTACTACTACTACTACTACTACTACTACTACTACTACTACTACTACTACTACTACTACTACTACTATTACTACTACTACTACTACTACTACTACTACTACTACTACTACTACTACTACTACTACTACTACTACTACTACTACTACTACTACTACTATTACTACTACTACTACTGCTACTACTACTACTACTACTACTCGCAAAACATATATTCACATATATTACAGAATATATCAACATATATTATCTATATATATATTTTATATTTACAAAAAATTGACATACATATGTGACTTTCTTTTATTTCATTTCACACGGTGATGGTCAACTCAGTGTACCAGTAAAACATTTTTTGGAATTTCCCAGTTTATTTTTTAATACACGAGGATTCAGCCTTTGAGTGTAGGGAGCTTTGTCAGGGCTGGAATAGAATTTGAAAAAAAATCTCCAAATATATTAGCAACATTTGTCAAAGTTTTGTCAAAACATTTGGTTATGAAACAAAGTCAAAATGAAATGAAATGACCGAGCGAGAGAGAGAGAGAGAGAGAGAGGGTGAAAAAGAGAGAAAGAAAGAGAGAGAGGATAAAGAAGAAAAAACGAGATTAAGGAAATGAGAAAAAGTAAGGTATAGAAAGAAATATGATAGCCTGATATAAAAAGATAGCCTGATATGGTATCTAAAATGATCGCCTTTTTTTTATTTCTAAGCGTCTTTCAGAAATTTTTTAAGGTACTTGTGTGTTATTAAGATGACTTCTATGGGATATTGTTTGCCACTTTGTGGATTGCATCTATGTTTGCTCAGAGCTGCATGTTAATGGGATGAAAATGATTATATTATACTGTCCGTGATTATGTGACTCCATTTTTTATGTTTTACCAGTTCTACTTTTCAAGAATCCTCAATAACATAATATTTTTGAGATGCTTTCGATGATTTTAAATGAATTTTGGTTGAAATGTCTTGGGTGTATGAAAATTGACATAAATTCATAAATTGACAGATATTGTACTTAAGTAGGTATACTGCTGCTACTACTAATAATTCTACTGCTATTAATACTTCTTCTACTACGACTTCTACTACTACTACTGCTACTACTACTACCAATAATAATAACAAAAAAAATAATAACAACAGTTATAATTACTGCAATAATATTTTATTCATAACGCAACATCATAAACCAGTAAATATAGTGCATACATTCTGTCATGTCACTCATTTTGTATATATATATATATATATATATATATATATATCAGTTGATCAGTTGAATGGCATTTGAAAGAATAGATCCATTATCAAAGGGTTATATATATATATATATATAATATCCACTATGTATATATATATATTATATTGTATATATATATATATATACATATATATGCCGTGTATAAATGCGTCAATTTATAAGAAGTAGAGTCAAGTTTCGGCATTGTTAAAATATTTTCTAATGTTCTCAATGGAGGCTTTTTGTTGTAATAACCGTTTTATCAGAAGTTCAAAGTTACAATTTTATTTAAATTACTTTTATTATACCTTTATTTTATGTATTTATTGGTTTTTAATAGTTGATTTAATAAAATTTAATTGCGGATAGTTTGAATTATAACAGTTAATTTCATTATTTTTTCTCCGTTAATCACATTTTAGAACATTTAAGTAGTGCAAGATTTTTTTTTATTATTTAAGTTAACGTTTAAATAATTAAGTTTTAATATCAGTTCACTTTTAATAGTTAAAAGGCCCACATTTCTGAATTGAAACCAAGTTTAAAATGCGTTTTTGACCGCCAAAATGGTGTTTTGTTTCATTTCCTGATTTTCCGTAGTTAGGTAAACGTGGGGGATGTCTGATATTTTGCTGTCCTAAAAATCATCAATTTGATGCTGTTTTCAATTAAATTTTTTACCAACACCCATTGATTAATTTTTTAATTTTAATTTGTTAACTCTTCTTCTGAATTATTATTGTGTTTGTTTTATTAATTAATGAAAATACTAGAAAATGTTTATTTTTATTTATTTAATTAAATTTAAATAAATCAAACGATCTGATTTCTAGTTATTTAATGTTGTGCTATCAATTTCTTAAATTCCTAGTTAAACTAACTGTCTATAAAAGTATAAATCTGTCTAATCATTCTGATCTACTATGAAGTAACATAGAAAAAATAGTTTTTTGGCCGTCTGTTTGAAGTTTGAAACAGTTTCTAGTGCCACTTTTAATGTCATATAATTATATTATTATCATTTCATATTTTTAATGAATTCATTTCATATTTTTAATGATTTTTTTAATTTGTTTATTTAAATATTTATTTAATAGTTCTTTTTTTGTCATATTTTTAATTGTCATCATCGTCGTCATCATCATCGTCGTCATCATGGTTATAGATGTAATTGTAATGTTAATAGTAAGTGATAATAATAATAATAATAACACTTGTCATCATCATCAGTAGCAGCAGAAGCAGTCCAAAGATGAATACCAGCACATCATCCACAGTTACTCATACGACATACACCACTACCATCATCTTCATAATAATAATAATAATAATAAATGTTCTCCATCATGTTTCTTCTGCTGGAATATATCCCGAAAATCAAGGTTTTTTTATTGTTTTTGTGTTTTTTCATTACTGGTTTCATCACTGATTGTATTGAATCAAATAGAATTTAATTCACACGCATGCATACGCGCGCACACACGTACATACACGCACACGTACACACACACACACGCACAAAATCAAATTACGTATATCAAAGTTGTTTTGCTGTTGAAGTAAAGCAAAACTTTTTTTTAATGTGTCATCATCATCATCATCATCTTTAACATCATCATTATCATCTTAAGTATTCATGTTGTTTATATATTAATGATTGTTATCATTATCATCGTCACGATCATCGTCATCATCACCATCATCATCACCATATTCATAATCTTGTAATACTGACTGTCAAATAGTTAAGCCTTTAATTAATTGAACTTTCTCTATACTATATAAATGTTTATATAAATATATATATTTAGTATAGAGTTGATTTGTATGTGTTTGTGTGTGTGTATGTTTGTGTGTGTGTGTGTGTAATATGCAAAAATGTACACAAGTAGGTCCAAGTATGTAATGTATAACAATGCGTGTATTGGTAGGTATTCTTTGTGTACACTAGTCTTATGCGTATTTATATATGTGAATGTATATGTGAATGTCTATGTGTCGGTACATGTATGTATGTTTGTATGTGTGCGTCTGAATGTTTGTGCTCCATTTCCAAGTTTAATAATTACAAACTTTTCCTGTTAACAATTTGTCAACCCGTAACTTTATGGTGTGTGTGTGTGTGTGTGTGTGTGTGTGTGTGTGTGTGTGTGTGTGTGTGTGGACGTTTGTGCGTGTCTGTGTGTGGTGTGTGTGTGTTTGTATACCTGTGGAATTTTTGTGGTGGTGCGCGTTAGCTGACAAGTTTCAATTGCAGATCCATACATACATGTAAGGACATAAATATATATAATGTGAAATGTGAATAAAATTCATAAACAAACACACCGCCAGTCTGCAGTTCATGTGTTGTGCTGTGTTGTCTAACTTCTCAGAGTGTAAATCACACTCATACACACACACGCGCGCACACATACAACACATGCACACACACGCGCGCACACATACAACACATACACACACACTCATACACAAATCAACACCCATAATTTCACTGTGCGGTGTGTTGTTATGCTGTTGTGTTGTTTGTGATATGTCAAAAACAACAACAACAACAAAAACAACAAGAGAGTACATACATGTTAATCAATTTCAATGCTACCTTACTCTCCTGCTGACTTGAGTTGCGCGTTTGTATTTGTTTGTTTGTTTGTATTTGTTTGTTTGTATTTGTTTGTTTGTATGTGTTTGTTTGTATGTGTTTTTTTGTATGTGTTTGTTTGTGTGTTGGTATTTATTTGTTTGTTTGTTTGTATTGATTTATATTTGTATCTATTGTAATTGTGCTAATGAATGAATGATTGAGCGTGTCCATGTTAAATGGATGAATGAAAGAATTTTTAAATGTGTGTTGAATGAATGAATGAATGAACGAACGAATGAATGATTGAAATTATGGCTGTATAAATAAATGAATGAATTAATGTTAACTGAACGAATGAGTGAATAAATTAACGATCCAACGAAGGAATAGATGAATGGATGGATAGATGGATGGATGGATGGATAAATGGATAAATGGATGAATGGATAAATGAACGAATACAGAAACGAATGAGTGAATGAATGAGTGAATGAGTGAATGAATAAACTGATGATTGAATGAATAACCAGCGAACTAACAAACGAACAAAATGAACGAATGAATGAATGAATGAATGAATGAGTGAGTGAGTGAATGAGTGAATGAATGAATTAACGAATAAAAGAATGCATGAATAAACGAACGAATGAACGAAAGTGTAATACTTAGACGTATGATTTTAATGTGTTTTTGATTGATTTATCTACCCACCCTCTTCAGTTTGAAGTTTGTGTTATATTAAATGGGAATTAAATTTATCTGTCTTGTCTTGGTGTTGCAGCAGTTTAAAAAAATATTTTTAAACTTATTTTTCTTAGTTTTTTTGTCTAGTTTGTTGGTTGGATGGATTGGTTGGTTGTTTTCTTTGTTGGTTGGTTCGTTTTCTTATTAGTTCGTTCGTTCGTTCGTTCGTTCGTTCTTTTGTTAGTTAGATAAATCGATAAATCTTTCAAAAAACAAAATTTTTTTTGTTGCCTTTGATCTGTGATGCTATTATTACCATTGTTATTATTATTATTTTATTATTATTATTACTTTATATTTTGCCACCATATTTTTTTAGTAGAAAATGATATGGCTTGATTTATTTGCATTTTTCAAATCATCATCTACGCCATTCACTTTTTTTTAAGTTTTTTAAATTTATTTCTTCTTAATTTTTAATTTGTATTTATCTCTCGTCAGTCAATTTATTCTTCGGAGGAGTATTTTAAAAATATGAAACAATGAGGATGACAAACGTGAGCGCGCGCACACACACACACACACACACACACAAACACAACACACAGACACACACACACAACACAGACACACCCACCCACACACACCCACACACACATACACACACACTCACAAACACGACACACATACACAGACACACACACACATTTTATTTAATTAATAATAAAATTAGGAATAATTATCATGTATTATTATTATTATTATTGTTGCTATTGTTGTTATTGTTGCCTTTGTTATTATGCTATAATTAAATGTTATGACGTTGTAGGGGCCATTAAATTTTTATCAGCTAGACGTGATGAGTTATACTCTGCTTGTTTAGTATGTATGTAGTACACTCATTCACTGGTTGTGGTTATTTATCTTTAAAAAAGTTTATACTTTTTGGTTTGTTCATCAAGTTTTTTGTTCATCAAGTTTGTTTGTTCATCAAGTTTGTTTGTTCATCTAATTTTTTCTTCCTTTCCTTTCTTCTTCTTTCTTCTTTTTTATCTTTTTCCTTTTTTCTTGCAATCATTCATTCATTTACCTGTTACTTGTTCGTATGTTCGTTTGATTG